>NW_019103632.1:120303-276479 GCF_001856785.1 Myzus persicae
ACCCCGAACGAAGATATTCGGTCGGCACGTAATCAGACGTCGCGCAGACAGCGCACGCTATATCTAATATATTAGATCTAAATATAGAAGGCATAATATAATATTATAATAATGTACCTACCCACTCGTATTTTAAAAGATGTTTTTTTTGTGACGACCATTATGAAAATGCGATCTGCACCCTTCTTTAACGGAACAATAATGTATACATAACAATCATATTAATGTAATGTGTTGGAGGAAAATAATTATAGACAATATATGTGAATAATTGATATAATTGGGAAGTAAATAATGACTAACTGTTGATTTTAAAATATACGAGTATATTAATACTTCTACAACCACGAGTTTACACATAGAGTGTAGACGTGGAAATACTATAATATCTATATTTTGTACACGGAAAAAACCTTTAAGACAAGTTCTTCGGGTATAACAGCATTTCTCGGTATCCACCCTGGTATTTCGTACTATATTAGGTATATACCTAATGTTTAAATTTAAAAAGCATCTTTGTAACATCACAGCCATACACAATATCTTGGACGAATTCAGCTTTTTTAAAAATGTCAATGTACCTATATAAATAATGAATAAATAGTTCTTTTAAAGTTTAGATGAGTGATGTTAGTTTAAATAACAAGGAGTATACCTACGACCTACCTATCGCCAAAAAAAAAAAAATTGTGGCACATTATTCCACTCAATACTCATCTTAAGTTATGAAGATATTTTACCAATAGAAATCAATGGGTAAATACACTATTTGATATTTAAGCATTTTTTTTTTCATTCGTTCTGAATAAAAATAAAAGAACTAAACTAACCTTATTCAGAAATAGGAAAATTGAATGCTTTGTAGAACTATCCACAATATCCTCCTCCTTTGGCTTTGGAGATGATCCAACAAAAATTTGTTATTTAGTAATACACCTTGTAAATATTGCTTGTTGGAGAATTAATAAATTATTATTATTATTTAGTAAAGTATCATGTACTTCAATCTATAGGAATAAGAAAATTGTTTTCAAAAACATTAAAACATATCTACAACCTTATAACTGCAGCCGGTCGCCGTGACAACGCTCCAACATCTCGCATAACAAAATATTTTCAAATTCTTCAAGGATCACGCTCGAGGCTGTAGTAATGGAACAACACTACCATCAATTGCGTCAATTACGTCACTTCGCAGACCGCGGAGACTATGCAAAAACCGAGTTCCGGTTGACGTTGAACATTGGACAGTTGGACGAGCTCAAGAAGACTTTCCAGACATTGCAAAACTTTACAAAACTGCCGAGGCCGGACATCCGTTACGTCGTATTACCCACTAATATCGAGATATCTAATATATTACATGATCCTCCCATGACGCCACTTAATACAAAATAAAATTCTCTAGAAAATTGAATTGCAAAATATTTGTAAGATTCCGACAGTAATAATAATATATATATTAAAATGTATTGTGTACGGCGTGAGTAATAAAAAAAAAATATTTAATTTATTCACTGTGACTATTTTTCGTGGCCTCGTGGTTAGGATAGGTCAATTATTTTTGTATGCAACTAAAATGCACATAATAATAGCACATGTCATTATGTTACTATTATTTTTTTAGGCAGAAAAATAATATCTTAATAGTCTAGGATAATCCAAAGTACAACAGATAAAAAAACTAACAAGGTCCAAATAAATGTTATTTACATTCCTACATTTCTTGATTGGTACCTACATAATATTGATAATATTAATGAAGACAGTAAAATGTTGATCACAAAAAATGAATGGTTCCTTAAACCTTACTATAAATTAGAGTTGTAAACTTTTGTAAAAAGTATCAAAATTCGTGCTACCTATTTATTATGGAAAATCGTAGTGCAACTTTTGTCAAACTATACAAATACTACCAAAAAATTAGTAATAGGTACGCAATAATCATTATTGTTTCAAACGACTCTCTACTTAATCTTTTACTTACTATAATACAATACTTAAGTACGAAAAAGTGTAAGTACTAAATATTTCGGTAATCACTTTTGAAACATATTGATCTGAAATCTTCGGAGTTACGAGATCAAAAAATAAATACGCTGAATGAATTGATGACAAGATTCAGTATAGTTTACACTTTTATAATTATAGTGATGTTTTTATTTTTTCACTTTCAAAATAAATAATGGTCAATTTTTTTTTTGACCATAGTTTTTGGTTTTGCCTTTTTTAATGATATTATAATAATATATAGTTGTATGATTTTATGATCAATTAAAAAAAAAAAAATTATTATCATAATAATATATATTATGTACATTTAATGCTTATGAAAATCAATTAAAATCGTTGTCTCAAATGACTAATGAGATCTAATCATTTTTCATACATAACATTTAATAATGCCATCTGTGCGTGCAACCGGTGGATTAAGCTGAATAATAGCTTAACATTTATTTATTATTTTTTTTTGTAGTCTGAAATTCAACACCTGTTTCGTGTTGCTAAGTACCTACCAATATCACTATATGAAGTATGAGGCCTGGCCTGGCATAAAACATTTATAGGTACATTTTTTCTTCAGTTTTTTTTTTTATTACTATGGTTTTGACTAACTAAAATTTAACCTTTTCGAAAATATCAAACACAACAAATAAATATAACTATATAAGCATAAACATTTTAAAGTAAATAATAAAAATGTATATAAATCTAGTACATACTTAAACCATGGTTTTAATTTCTTAACGTTTTAACAGAGTTGTAAGTTTTAATTTATTACTAAAATTTCATTTATGTCCCTCTACGTTTTTCCTTATTAGTTATTGATTATTATGAACTCTGAGCATAAGTTATTTAACAGTTTGTATCCATTTGATCTGGGTCCTATAACAATAACAGTTGGGATGTAGTCGAAAATAAAGTTAGATTTCCATGCTATTTAATTAATTTGATGACATCGCTCATCATATAATACAACCATAGACAATCACGTTGAATGTAGGTAGTATAATCATATAGCATAGACTCAAATTTTAATATCGTATCTGGGGCGTGACACAATTACACAATATTAATTACGGGAAGCTAATAACAACCCTAGGCAAAAGGGACGACCCCCAAACAAATATGTGTACAAAAGGCCTTTGGTCACCCATTCATATATTATTACGGGATATAGGCGTGACCAGTCCTGGACAATGTGCATTTACTTTGCGTCGAAAAAAAAAAATGATCATTTTTCTTGTATTCAAATTTCCAACCGGACCCGTCTAAAAGGGCCGGTTTTGAAACAATGCTGTAAAGGGCTATTTTAAATGCCGATTAATGTAAAATGGGCGTGACGAACACATCGCACGGTATGTTTCACATTGTGAATGCGTAATTAGTTTTTTTTTTTTACGATTTTATAACATCAAACGTTTAATATTAGCTAAGCTATGTGTGTTTTTCAATGAGAAAAATAAACCAGTCATGTCACTTTTCGGCCCCTATTTTACGAGTCGAAGAAAAATTCTGAGCGCATTATATGACTTGTCATTATAACCGTTAAATAAAGCCATAAAAATACATAAATTATGATAGGTGGTCTATATTACATAGTATATTATAAATAATAAAATGTGTTAAGTGATATTTCTAAAACAAATATACTACAATACTTACCTAAAATGAATTTTAATTTTATCGGCAAATTCAAGTTTATAGTAAAAAAAATCGTAAGATGGCAATTTTTAAAATATTTGTCATATATTCTATTAACTATATAGTATGTAGGTATTCGTATTTATTGTCTTATATGTATAACAAATTATTATAATATGTCCTATATAGTGAAATTTATTATTTTTTGTGCCCACCCATTATTGTAGTTACTTTGGCTGAGAATAAAAATGCTATTATAATTACATTACATATATTGACATTCCTAATATTATAAAAGTTTAGTAGCTATCTAATTATAGGTATTGGTAAAAGCATTCAAAGTGTAATTTAATACGTATAAATATGCAGTATTTCATAAATGTAACTGAAACATCCAAAATAAGTGAAATATAGCTAACTGATTATATCAATTATTATTTTCACAAATAATGCAATAATATTATACACATTGTGTATATTTGTCCAGTGACTGCGAAAAACATTTACATTGTATTATGTACAAGTGTGAGACATACCAATGTGTACTACACTACTACCAATGTCATAAATCTCTTCATTATTTCCCCGCGATATTCGTTTGTTTGAAATGTTTCATACTCTAGAACTTATAACTACTTAGAAATTATTCGAAATTATTGTTGGCAATATGCAGTTGGTTTCGTCGAAAGTATATTCTCCCTTTTTTGCTGGTTCACTTTTTTGCCAAATCATAAATTGATGGATCCCCTAATCCGACAAAACCTGATATATACGATATAATCTTTTCTGTGGGTCTTTTCTTCTGTGTCTTACAACTTTTAAAATAACAACCCTAGTTCATATAATGTAAATTATAAAATTATAAAAAAAGCTACAATATTCAAATGCTGTAAAATAAGTTTTTTTATATAGTGGACTAGAGAATCCATCAATTTATGATTTGACGTAAAAGTGAATCGGTGCAGGAAAAGGGAAAGGTGTATTTTAGGCAGAAACGGGTAATTCCTAATATTATACGCAATACTGGATTACCCACCATAATACATAGCATAATTATAATCCGATAATCCGATAATGTACATGAATCATTCTCAAATTTAAATAATGTAATTTGGGTTGCTAGGTCAAACCATTTAATGTTTATGTGCAACTCGATACTATAATATTATGACCAACACCATTATTCATTATCATTCAAATAATTATGATGTATCTGCATCATTTTTACCGCAATAATTTACAGAATAACTTCTGAATTAAGTATAATAACTACACAAGATAAGTTTTTTTCTATTGGTACTTATAATTCATTTTATTTTGCATAATTTTGTATTGAATGGGTTGAATGGATTGAATTACACCATTACGTATAAAAATATTTCATAGACATGTTTAAAAGGTGGTGACAATACTAATAATCTTAGTACTCATAATCTATTATCGTAATCTCAAACATTATTATAGATAATATTGTGCTCATAATAGATAATATTATTATTATTATCATTTTTTATTTAATTGTTTTGTGCATTGAACTATAATATAGTTACATAATATAGTAACTATATAATAATTAATATATTAATATATTATTATATAGGTAGTTCAATGGTTTTGTGTTAATTAAAATTATTTATTGAGTGATAACTGTTTTAAGTTGTTTATGAAGAGTCGAAGTGAGATATATATTAACTACAAAAGTTGGTAAGTAGGTAATATGTAAAATGTAACTCATTGAAATATTGCATGTGGGTACGTAAAATGGTTTTAACTTTTAGGCTTAGCTTTTGATACTTACTGTATCTACCACCTGTCAACCTCTATGAAATATTCCTTAAAGTTGTGCTATTTTTTTTGAGCCAAACAACTCTATTTCACTGGTAATTAGTTCATCTGATAAATATTGACCAATATTTATACTATATCTTATTGAATTTATTGATTCTAATCTTCATAATTAGTAACACTTATTAGTTGCTTGAATGATTGAATGCTTCAAGTCTTTTATTCATTGACTGAATAATGGTTAGTCAGAAAAAACTTAGTGAAGCTGAATTTCGTAAAAGAGCAAAATTAAGGCTGATAAAATTGCTAATATTATTTTAAAAACAAAAAAATTAAACTCTTTTTTACAAATAAAGTACAAGGAAACATGAACATTTACAAAAGTATTACCATAAAGATCTTGTCTCTACATTTGAAAACGAATGGGTCCATTTTAGAAGTTTTTTATTAATATTACCAAGTGACTATTTACTTAATACTGTACTTAAAATGTACTCTGTGATCAAGATTTGTACCCATATGTGGAAATTGCTTTAAGAATTTTTCTTTCTTGTCCTATATCCAACTGTTCTGCTGAGAGATCTTTTTCAGTATTAAAATGTATCAAGTCATATTTAGAATCCAGAACTACAGACTAGAGGCTAAATTTTTGGCTGTTTTAAAAAATTGAATTGGATTTGACAAAATAGTCAAATTATTATATCATTAATAAATTTGCCAATGAAAAAACATTTTTAATTATAACCATTGAATATTGATTATAAATATAAAATACTTTAGTATATTATTAGAATTTATAATCGATGTTGTAACATATTATATAAATATGTAATATTATTTTTTAAATGTTATCAGTAACCTAGGTTAGGTTAGTGAGTGACCAATACATTGAGATTTTCTGTATAATTAATAATAAATATACCTACTATTATATCATGATATATGTGCTTCAACAGGAATCTATTTTTTTAAATGTATACCTAATATGTCTTTCCGATTATGACTTATGAGTGTAGAGAAGAATAAATTGGCTTCACTATCGTGAGTTTTTTTACAAAAACATCTTTTGCTGAAAAAGTTCCGGTTGGAAAGGGCCCAAGGGTGTGTTTTTTTCTAGCTTTGGGCCCAAGTTCCTAAATGTGTCTCTGGGTATAGCACTTTATATCAAATCGTTCTACGATATTTGGTATTCAATTTATTATATTAAATAATTTGGGTCAGAAATAAGAAAAACAAAAATTGTTTAGTATTCCTAACCAATGATGCCATAATAACCTTTATACTTGGGTACAAATTAATATTTATTTATTCTGTTCTTCACACATAACGAGTGAACAGATTTCATACCAGCTGGATAATAACTGTAACAGTAACATTAGTTATTATCTCCAATTTCAAAAATAGTAACGTTAATAACGTTTTTTTATTACATAATTTAAAGTCATTATAAATAATGAGGTGGGCAAATGTGCATCACTCTGGGTCTTTACTGTACATTATTATGTGTCACGTGAGTCACTGTCATACGGATGTATTGAATTTGAATTCAATGATATACAATCATTGTGTACGAAAAAACGATCCTGAGCATTGAATGGTTGCATTAAGTTTTTCCGAAAACATTTCGTTAGATATAGGTATTTTAAAGTCTTAATAATCTACGAATAATATTTTTGAATTACAAACCAAAACTGAAATCATAATTATTCTACTGTTCAATATCTAACTTGGAACAAATTTGAATTTAAAATATCTATCATAAAAAACCGTATTAATTATTTTTTTATTTTTTTCGTAAATATCTATAAATTGCTCTAAACAACTCAGAATGATTAAAAAAATATATCATGCATAGACAATTATAAATAAATATTTGATGAAAATTTAAAGTACCCTACGGTCTTTCGTTTTTTAATTATAAAAAAATAAGAAAATCGTTCCATGAGAAATCTTAGTTTACGACTTTACGAGTGGATATCCGTGTCAAAAATCTTAACTTAAAATTTGGTAGAAATTCAATATTTCAACAAAGAATAACGATTTTAGTTATTTAGTTATAGTTTAAAAGTATTATTCGTGGATACTTGAAACTTTCAAAGTATAATATGATTATATTTTATACGCGCAATGACATTTTCAAATGCAATGTTTTTGGTAAACCTACTATAAATATACTATGACTAATGACCAATAGAAATATTTCGTCGTTTACATATATCTATTAGATTTTTTGGAGCAAATATTAACTATTTATGAGACATTTTGTATTAAATATTACTTACATAATATAGTGGAACATCAAGGTGGAAACTTCGAACAATTCATCAGATAAAATTCTAGAACTTAATTACAAATTAATAAATCTTGATTTCAAATTTAAAGTGTGTACAATTTTATAGTTTTCATTACCTTCAATAAATTAGCTATCTTATTTCAGAAGAATGAATGAAAAAAATGTGAGTAAATTACGATTAAAAAAGTGTTTATTTATATCTTATCTGTGTCTGTGTGTAAAAAGGCATTTAACAATACTGGATAATTATAAGTGACAATAAGTTGAATTTAGTTTAAATTTCATCAAGAACAAATTACTCGTAAATATTAAATTTCATCGTTAATTTCATATGCTAATTTTGTAATCAGAAAAAATTTTTTTACATGTAAATTGTTTAGAAAAAAATACTCTATCCGAATATGTTAAAAATAATTGGTGTAACCATTTAAAAAAAAGTAAGTTGTATCGCGCATGCGCGTATCGAAAGTGCTTAAAATTTGAAATTTATCTGAAAATGTGTGGTTAAGTACCATCATTCAGCGAAAACCCTATTTCAATACAAAGTCGTCGAACTGAAATATATAGCGGTACCTCTAAAACACTTTATACTAAACTTATAATATTTACATCAATAATATATATATATATATTTATACCCTAATAATACACGCTCTTATATGTTGTAGGTATTTCAAGTTCAAATCGCATATATTTCAGTATTTTAGAAACATCACAGAAACATCTCAGAAACATCGCAAAGACATTACCAACCACGAACGATCAGAACATACGTATCAGGGATGTATGCTGCGACGTCAAGTCCGAACGAGAAAAAAACCGAGTAAACTGTTATTTTGTGCCCACCGCGAATAGCCCGATCCCAATATTCTATAGTGAACTCGAGCATTAATTCCGTTTATAACGCGAACTATCTGAGTGTAAGTAACAGGAACCTATGCCGCGGATGCCGTTGAACGGTAAAACTATTGCCGCCGCCGCTGCTGGCGTCGACACCGCCGAACCGAAGCGACCAGACCGTGCGACCCTGGTACTACCGAGTCAGTTTCGACGGCAATTCCATTGTTCTCGCACACCTCCTTTTTTCAGTGATGCTATTCACGCCATCCACTACGATAAAAATAATGAAATATTCAAGGATTGACCGAGTGTCTAGTACGAAATAATTGTAAATGTTTCCGATTAATATCGTAGTCGTAAAAACAATAATATTGCTTATAATAATAATTATCACTGTACTACTGTCGAGTATTTTTTACTTATCGACTTGGGAATATTTACCCAAACAAAAGGTTAAGTGTACGTTCGTTTTTAACTCTTTTTGACAAAAAGTGATATAGTACTATGAGTCTATGAATTATAGTCTTGAGTTAGAAAACATAATGAAATACGAACGAGACAGCTGTTTTCAGTTCAAAAACATTCTGAGGGAAATTCTCACACGCGAGCAGCGATGACGAGTTTTAAACAAACAATGTTTGTAATTAAAAAAATATATTCGAGCTATTTGAAACATTTCGCCACCATCCAATGTCCACATAATGACATTTTTAAAATATAGATTAATATATTATTAAGTTTATACTTGCCATTTAACTTATTTATACAATCATACACACCACGCCACTGCGGTCTTTGGTCGCTCTACTGGTATTATACAAGACGTTATAAGTTGATTTTTATTAATATTGACGTTAATGAACAGCCAATTTTTAATGTTAATTAATATAATGTTTGTATTGTTGTAAATTGTAATTGGCATTATTGATAACATAATATTATGTTGTATTTTATGAATCGTTGCTGCTCCTTTATAACTCAGTTATAAGTAATTAGGTAGTCAAGATGATTTTTATAAGAAATGGATATGCAGCGTGTAACTGTCGAGTGTAGATATTACACGACTGCCAAAGAAAAACGACACATATTGTTACTATACAATATAATATACACAATACACCAATACGGATATCAATTTACCTAAACTTTAAATATGTTTATTTGTAGGGGTGTCGCCGGTTTTTGCCAAAAATCGTTTCTTTTTCCGCCAATACCTTTTTCAGCCAAATTAGAAAAACCGCCATTCCTTTTTCCATCAGTCATAAATTATAGAATTTTAAAATTGGGGAACCTTTAATATTTAATAATAATATATATTTTTCCAAGTAACTTTAATTGTAAACACTACACAGAATTATTTACTTAATCACTTTACAATAGAATTTATACAAAATCGAATAATTCAAAAGTTATATATAATAATACTATATGTCTATATATATATATATTATAGTAATATGTTCAAAGTTATTAATTATTTAATGAACTGAGCATAATATTTAAATTGTCTTCATAACATATTGTCATACATCGATTCATTGGTGTATTTCAAAATGTGTCATTAAATCATTTAAAAAAAAATTGTTTGTAACGTCCGTAGTTTTTCCGAAAACGTAATGTTTCAACCTTATAAAACTATGTGTTATTTGTGTTTGTAGGTACATTGTATTGATTATTTTTTCTAAATATTTGCGAAAAAACAGAAAATAATATTAAACACATATCCTGGTCGCCATACCTACTGTTGTTGTATCAGACTATTTCGTAAATATTTATCAGTTATGTATACATATAACATAAATATAGTGCATATTATGTACAACCCTATTATACTACACAAACAAATAAACATAAATGCAAAATATAAAATATAATATGTATTATATGGTATATTCTATCGTGTTAGAGCTTCGCACCACTACACTGAGTGATGACGATTAATATTAAGCCACACCGTGAGAGTACTCTGCACTTGTGTTTGATTTCGTCTTATTTCTCGGACGGGCGCAATCGGACGAAATGGGAAAAACGTGTAGCCGCGTATGTAAAACCGCCGACGGGTGCGACGCGCGCACAGATTATATTATTAACGGTCGTTGCTGCAATAGCAATAGTCCTGTGAGTCGGGGATCAGTGATAGAGGGGTGGGTGAGTGGAGAGAGTGTGAGTGAAATTGGAAAGAGCGCAAAAGGGTGGGCGGAGAGTATTCAGCTATATACAGACACTGGCGCACGCTCGAGCACTGAGTCGCCGTGCGAATAATTGTTCTATTTGAACAGCTTACGCGCCGTACCGAAAGAGACGATGGATTTTGTCGGCTGGCGTTTTGTGCGCAGGTTCAACGATTTGTTTAAATATATATTGCAGAGTACTCGGTGGCTGAGACGCATTCAAGCAGAGGGTTGTTAATTTGGACTTTTTTTTGGAAATACGTAAAATAGATGATATCATGATGACATTATTATACGTTTTAGTACGCAAAATCCGATTTTATACTTTCACGAGTTTTTGAATATAATAGAAACAGCTTCAGGCAAATATTATGAGATAGACTTTTGACGATAACGCCGACGTGTACTATATTCTACAGCCTATAATGTCGCATCTCGGCCAAAAAGCTTGAAAATCCCTCAGAAATATAACTGATTGAATACATAATTTATAGTTAATATGTAAATCAATTTTTTAAAAGCCTTTGAACTTCATTTTTATGTATTGTTATTCTTTAATAATCATACAATATCCTCAGTAATAGACTGGCACGTGGTCCATATACTTTGTAGCATTGTTTTTCGTTGGTTAGGTTAGTTTAATACCATCGAATTCAAATTGATCACATAGAGCCATAGAGGCCCATTTCCTATACAGTGGTCTACTCAATGACAATAAGTAAAAACACTCAATAACTCATCATATACTCAATATATTTGAGTTCTGTTATCTTTGCTAAACTAATTAAAGAAATAATCAAATTATTTTTGTGACTCTATTACAACAACTTTTTTTAAAAATAACATTGCCCATTTTTGACTGTGATTTATTTTTCGCTGTATTTTTTAATGAATTTCAGTAGTTGAATTTATTTTTCAACAAATGGCTGACTTATGGCAATCACAGTACCTATTTAATGGTAAGTTATTATTTATTATTACTGTTCTTAACAAATTAATAAACATTGATATTTTTAATGGCCAAATCTTTATTAATCCTAAAAATTGTTTGAATTGCGCACCATTGTGCTGTAAAAACATTGTAGGTACTCGTTTTAAAAATTCACGATCAGTAGCAGACATGATTTGTTCCACTGTGACTTGGACTAACTATTTTAATTGGTACCTATAACATAATATTGTATAAAAGTAACTCAATGTACTTACGCAAGTCCAGCCTATATACCTGCAGTTACCCAAAGCTGTTTTTTAAAAACTAGATGTATGAAAGTTTCAAATGTACCTATGCCTACAAAAAAACCTATTAAACGGTAAACGATTTGATGTGCGATACTCTAAACAGTCCGAGAACGTTCGCACCTTATATCCAGCTATATGTATACATGTTGACGTATAGTAAGTAATTTGAGCAGTATCAGAGATGACGGCTGAAACGTTCAATGTTTAGCCAACACACTACACATAATACAATATTATATGGGCCGCATGCAGCAGCTATATTATATGTGTGTGTAGACGTGTAGTCACCCTCTTCTTTCTCCGGCACGGTTTTGGCGTCATAAAACATATACAACACGCTCTGTCACATGAAACGATTTTTTTTCTTGCCATTTATATTGTATCCATTCCACGAAACATATGGCGTTTTCTATTACTATACATAACATTATATACGATATGCGTGCGTGCGATGTATACCTACGTCATATATACATTATATTATGCGCGTCGTGGAATCCAACGACGTTAATGCCCTCGGAAAAAAAAATAGTAGATAATAATATAAAACGGTGCATATAATGTCCGCGCTCGCTAATGTATTAGATAGGTAGTAATATGGTTTGAATATCCGCGAACAGTGTGTAATAGTATCATTGTCCCTCCGAGTATAGATTGCATCACATTCTCACGAGTCTGCAGCAGACAGCCGGGTCAGTTTATATATTATCCACCTGCAGCGATCGCGTATTATACTGTGTCTGCTCGTATAGAATTGTGATAATATATAAACTGAAGAGGTGTATATAAGTGCGTTTCTATTTTTTACGAGTATATATATTTATATTTTATACATAAATCTGATATCACTTTACCATATAGGTTAGGTTATTACTTGTTGTCATCATTATACCTGCAGTGTATGCGTGATGTACACAATTATACACTTGTTGCAGTTGTTTCTACATGGCAATAATACAATTTTTTTTTTAAATTAATCACAAAGCTCAGACTAGCGTCCAGGACCGAATTTGAGGGGTGGAACAGCCCCATATCGCTCCTAGTGGCAAATTAAAGAGGTCGATAATTCAAGTGGCCAGACGTATTTCAGTTTTCAACTAAATAAAAACATTTTCCGATTCCGTTTGATTTCGTCTGTTGAAAGCATTTAAAATTTAAAAAATAAAACAATTGTAGTTCACATTCAAATTTATACATTTTTCAATGTGTATTTTCGTTGTTTGGTAGATTTTGGTTCTTTGGTTGTATGTTTATGATTTGAAATAAAATTACCTGATAAAGTATAATACTTAACTATAATGAGGTAAAGTATTTTACAAAGAAAGAAACGGTTTGACACGTCTTGAGAGTCGTATAAACTGTGGCACTGGGTATATAATTTAGAATTGTCTCGATTAAGTGTTATCCACCTGTTATTATGTCGAAAATGAGTCTAAAATTGACCGACGACCGTATGCTTGATGTACTTCCTGTATATATCTGTCATAAACCCAAACATAAACAGACACGCACACCCACACATCGTTTTATTATTACGAAGAAAATAATATACAAAGCGTGTTTATTATATACGTATAAGTATAAAAATACGTTTTTTAAAAAATAAAAAGGTATCAATATGTATCTATAATATACAGCTGTTTGCGTGACCCCTTAAATGAACGGTTATATACGCGTAATTATTTTGGTACGCGTGGCACGAGACAACATAATTTTTTCAAATATCCAAAAACTGAAAACTGTCACTCACGAAACCCCTATATCCTTCGAGTAAACATGTGTTGTATGATACATTGTCGGTAAACGTAGCCACGTAGGCTGGTAGAAATGCTATACAGCAGAGGGCAGCTATATATAGGTCTAAAGAGTTTCGACTTCTTCGCCTCTCAGGATATGTGTCTGGACTGCACCATGCATTGTACCAATATTATATTATATGCTTAACTGTATTAATATTATAATAGTAGAAAGTATAACATAAAAGAAGAAAAAAGAAGAAAATTAAGAAACTTTATCGGTTGTATAGATTAATATTATTTGAGAATATATTCTAGAAAATAAAAGTTTTATTATTTACGTAATAATGTAATATAGGTATAGATAATTATGTACAATAGTCAATATTAAAAACAAACCAATTCAGAAATAATAATATTGATTTACAAAATTGTAATTTTTATTGTTAAAAATTAATAAGGTACTTAACATAAATAAAACTTTAATTTTCTTTGTATATTCGTGTAGTATATCTGTGTCTGATATATTAATAAATACAATAATTATTAGTTATTGGTATTTTTTTAGGGATTTTTAAGTAGGGAGACTAGGTCAAGTTAACCTACATAGGTTGGTTTTTAACGAACTGCCAAAATTAGTTTAAAAACTCAATGAAGAATGTATATTAATGTAAAATCAAAATTTGGAATAACTACCTGAATAAGTTATACGGTGATTTACTGTGGCATACTATAGTGACAAATTGATTACGTTTATAGGTAGGTACGTATTATACAATTCTTATAATAATATAAACAATAACAATTGTTTTTTTTTTTAAGTATTTTTAAAGTGTGTAACATATTATAATATTTATGTATTATTACTTACTATCCAAAAAAAAAAAAATGATAATAAATAAAAATACTAGTTAAAAATGGTACGACTGTCTTGTCTGGCTCAAAATTATTAACAGTGATAAACTGACTTCCTTTTTTTGTTTGCGAAGTGGATAACGGCAAAAAATATATTAAAATGCAACATCGTACAAAGCAGTTCTGTAGTACCTGCAACCAAATATTAGTTATAAATAATTATCAAACTACGTTAAAAATAATATGAAAGTATTACAGTATATATTTTTATCGCTTGTAAAACAGTCGTCATTCATCCTCACCGATTTGTCGAAATTTGTTTCTTTAGAAAAAATACTCTTAAGTTATTGTACTTATGACTTATTACCTAGTATATAATATAATAGTCAAACCAAAAATTATAAATAATTGCATTTTTGTTTTTCGTTTTGTGACTGTTACAATAATTACGGCCGTTTACCTGCGTCGTAAAAGTACGGATGAACATAATATTATAGTGGGCAGGAAAAAAAATATATCGATGGAATTATTTTATAAACGCCTCATGCTCATCGAGCGTCTCGGGAATCGAAAATCGTCTAGTATTGTGCCCCGTAATTACATAAGGTAATTTGGTCTGAATTACAATTTAGTCCTCTCCATCCGGCGATCAATCGTTTTCTCTCACCCCCCTGACACCCCTCCCCGATAAGTCATCCACTGGTCGGCGATGTGGCACTGCGCGGTTCGACGACAATAAAGACGCGGCGCGGGAGTTTCTAATGACCCGGGACGTAAGGAAAATAATAATAAGCCCGAGTGGTCTGGACAGGTGTGCACGACTATTACTATTATTATTATTATTATTATTATTTTATATGGGTACCAGGTACTCACACGACGAAACGAAATAATTCTGTTTCGATTTGGGAAACAAAACGCAATATTGTTTTTTTCCTATTTTTTTTATCGATGTTTCGTTTTTATAATAAAATAAGTGAAAAAAAGATGTACCTATAACTGTATGCTGAGCTATTTTGGTAGTTCTGTGGGAATACTCACGGCATGAGACTCAAATCACTAGACTTTTCTGAAAATTAAACATCCTTCTTATTTGATGCGTATTTCGACTAAAATGGACATTTTATTCCTTAAAGATGATGTTCCATAAAAAAATAATGAAACAATATTATCATGGTGGGTACACATATTGGTAGATATTCTATGAAAATCATACGTGCACAACTATCTCTTCCTACAGATTATCGACGTACCTATATTGACATGGCGTAATAATGGACAAAATTGACACGTTCTCTTTTATATATTTATGAGCACACGGTGTGTTACACTTGCATACCGTCCGTGTAATATGACAATAAAGTTGTATGACATATTATGAACATTATAAAGTGGCATAGTATAATATTATCTATAATATATACTGGAATACGTCAATACGTGTTTACAGTGTTTCTGACTAAATAATATATTATTTTCTTGTGTATTACTGTCGTAGGTTATATTGTTATGTTCTTTCATTTCATTTTTCATTATTTTATATTGTGTTTTTTCGTTATTTACTACTTTATACAATCTATATATAATAAGGCATTGTTATATTATTTTCTTTTTTTTGCATTTATATTATTTGGGGAACGGATTAATAGTACATTGGGGTACTAATATCTGACCATAGGATCTATAAGCGGAGTCAGCTTTTCTTTTTATAATCGACAATTGACTGTCGGCCAATAGTAACTATCATGCGACATAAAAAAGGGGGATGTTTATATATGTTTCGTTCGAAAAATACGGAATGATTGATGATTTCATTTGAGTCTGGACAAATCAAAAAGGGTTAGAAACGATTGCTTTTTTGACTCGGATCTATTAGAAAAATGACGATAACAGATTTTCCTATACTCATAAACGACGTTATTATGTCAAACCTGAATGGTTGTTTTTTATTCATATAATATCTTTTGTTTGTGCTAACAAAACATTTAATCGAAATGTTTATTAACTATTAGAAATATTCATTTGGTTTTATTACCTAATACATATGTCAGATTGTTATGAATTTAATAATAACAAAAATTGCATAGGTAACTTATTCCTATAGGTGACTATAAGTGCCTATTATATATTATAATAAACTTTGCGTATAAATATTATTTCCTCTTATTATTTTAGATGTCTACATTATATGGTGAAACTGATCTCTCTCAAACCATACGAATTCTTTAACAATTTTATAATATATTACATTATGTCCAATAGGTAATATTTAAAAAAACTACACGATAAAGTATTAATCAATTCGGGGGTGCTCAACTATGGTCTTTAATATAAACATTTAAAAAACATTAATTCACACATACCTAAAAATGTAACGGATGTAAAATAAAATACAAATAAATATTTCTTATTTTCATTTTGCATATCGTCAATTACGATGTGTGAAATACGTCAACGACGTCGTTCATCGGACATGAAAATATGTCAAAGCTTTATTATCGTAACCTCGTTTAGTAATTATTTAGAAACAACATCATCGTATTTTAATATTTATTTATCGTTTTGCACAAACACTCAGCTAAAGTACTATCCATCATCATTACTAGTTTAGTTATATCAAGTAAGTAATAAGTCTTAAAATAAAAATGTAATTTTTAATTTTAATGTTTTTTTCAGTAAAAAAAGATTGTCATCACTGCATAGTACATTTAGGTTATTAAGTGTAAGTACTTATCTCCCTAGTTTCCGATTTCTCGATAAATATACAATTAAATACCATACGGAGAGTATCAAAATTATCGGCAATAATAGAATAGTTTTCATAAATTATAAGTTACATGATACTGTGACACTTTGTATATTAGTTGGATCATATTATATTCATAAATTATGCAATTAATGGGTATGTGTGTGTTTATGCTTGTGTGTGTAGAAGTATTAGTAGTATTATAGTAGTAGCTGTAGCAGCATTAGTAGGTAGTAGAATGATAAGTAGACGTAACTCCAGGGGAAATAAAGGTATACTTATATGTTCTAAACACGCCGGTAAATGGTCGAAGAATTATATCATTATTATTATTTATTCGGGTTTATGTTTCAGAGTCGTTCTAAATAATCCGTTCCAGAGGTTTGATGTCATAATTCATAAATATATAATATATATGTGTGATATTCGGCTACCGATTTTGATCTAAAACGATCCCCGTCATTGTGACGCCGCCGAGTTCTATTATATATTATATTATGCCGTGCTTAACGCATGTTTTGCCAGCGTGTAACGAAAGAAGAGAAAAAAAAAATCACAATCATAATAATATAAAAGGGTATAGTGTTAAAAAAAAAAATCTACTACTGGGGGACCCGGACTTAATGCCCGGTAAATTTGCAACACGCGTAATATAATCTCGTCCATTTCTAACCCCTTTTTGTGTTTCGCTGCTCTTCCCCTGCTATATTTCCAATGCCTCACTATTGTATACGGGAGGTCTACGCACGCGGCGGCCGCCAAACGATTGGGCGTTAAAAACCGTATAAATACTTGACAACAGAAGAATTTTTTTCCAAACAGTCGGGGAATGTTTATATTGAAATATTTGATTTAGGTATACGTCATCGTGATAGAAAAATGTTATAATACCACATTATTAACTATGAACATTGCGGAAGCGGTCGCATTCTGACAATTTTCAGGTAGGTATCAACATTTTTTAAATCGACAATTGTGTAGAAATTATTTCATTTTACTCAAAATGAACGGATGTCTATATATATATACGGCGTATTTTGGTATTGTAAAAGGTATAAGTATATAGTTTGGTTTTGTTTTTAAAATATTGTTACCTTGTCATTCAATACTATATCATAATGCTGGAAATCCAAGGGTTGAAACCGATTGAAAAAATTTCGGTTTCGGTTTTGGTTCCAGCCTGGAAAAAAAATGTAATTTAAAAAAATGGTGTACCAGCGGGTACTGATCTACTGTACTGCAGTTATCGAGTATGTCATTGTAATGAATGTGATAGGTTTAAATTCAATGATTAATTATTGCATATGAAAAACGATTCTGAGCGAAGACATTCTCGCATACTTTTATAAATATTCAAATTAAATATTTTATGTACCACCTTTAATACAGATTCTTTATATTATATCAATAAAAAAATAATATTTAACATTTCAGAAGGAGGGGGGGGGGCTAAAGCCTAGGGGGCTTGCATTAACCTTGGTTGAACTTGACCATAATATATTGCTCTTACAAATCTTTTTAAATGTGTGTTTATTGGTTGATATATTGTGTTATGTGTATAAATAAGATTATACGTATGAGTATACATGCGTTCACGTCTTAACGAACGACAGATAATAACTGTAGTCTGCAATATTTCTCAATCGAAAAATTAAAATAGGTACCTATATAATAATATGTTCTCTTAAAGTAGATATATTATTATATTCTACACATAGTAGCCAGTATACCTATCTAAAACTATATAATGTAGATTTTAGTCACGTTTCATTGTGTGCAATCCGATTTACGATATTCGTTTGACCGACTCTAGTAAGTGACAATTGAACCGAGTAGGTACTAAGCTACCAACATCATTTCACTATTATGGTTTTTACTTCCTAAACAACCTTCTGTAAAATCAACAATTTTGTAACGGGATATCTTATTTATTTTCACACATGCTGATTCCTTTTTTTATTTTTTTCATAGAATCGCCAGAACATTGTATCATTATCGGGGTTTTCAAAGAATAAATACATTTTATTCTTTGTCCCTGTGCAGTTTGTATTTCCAGAAACGGCACTTGTCATTATTAATTTATCGTCAGAGGAGAATAAAAGATGTATCACCAATGTAACTTCGGGACACGAGTATAACATATTAGGTGAAAACGTGTCAACATTTCGAATTTATTTGATGAATGGTCAATGTTAACATCCACTTTGAAATTGTTGCGAATAATAAAAACAGTTATTTCCAGTGGTTTCACAGTACTGTAGCTACATCATATTATATAATAGAGCCACGAGACCCAAGACACAATGCATGCATTGTACAACATTTTTTACCTATCAACTTAAACATCCGGTTGAAGATTAATAGTGGTATAATCTTAAATATTTAACTGTATATTATAGGAACGATTCACATTTACTTTATTTACTGTCTACTCTATATAAATCTTGGATTATGGATACCAGGATATCGTTTAGTACTCTGTTGTATAATAAAATAGCTTTAAATTCTGAGTGGATGAATGTATTGATCTTCAATGATGTATTTTTTTTTTATATGTCACCTTTTGGGGCAGACAAATGATTTGGTTTTATATTTCGGCATATCTTCTGATCAAAAAGTGAATGTAGTTGATACTTAATGAAGGTCAAAAAATATTTTCAACGTTATAAATATTTTTATCAACACATTTTTCGTTGTTTGTTTATTAAACAAGTGCTATGATGATAAAGATGACAATAAAGAAATAATTTGAATGTTAAAAGTTGTCGTCTTTCAGGTTCCAGATGGCGCAGTCTGATTTTAAAATTTATATACCTACGCTAGAAAATACTACGAAACGTTAAACATTTTGAGGTATTGCCGGAAGAAGTTTTTGGCACGAGCTAAAGACATTATTAATTTGCTGTCATGTAACAGATTAGGGGCTTAAGAGGCCGTGGGTTAAATTTCACAAATGAGTTGACACGGCACACGTGTTGAGCCTGTAATTTTTCAATATATTTTATTCTGTGGCCCAATTCCGACAACGTTACGTACTTAGGTCAAACCATAAGTGACTAAACCTACCTGCAGCTATGAAGGAATAACATCTGGAATTCAAAATGCATATTATATACTCATATTAAATAGTGACAGTTTGTTATCGACAGAGCCTATTTCGTGAGAGAAGAAAAACAGATATTTCTGGAATTATTTTCAATGATACATTGTAATACTGTAATAGTGTAATATATACAATTATTAGAATAATATTTGATGAATATATTACCAGTTCTTACAGATTTTTTTTTGTTCTTTATGACTGTATTAAATTAGTGCTGCAAAATTATTTTTATACTTATTATTAATTTCTATGTAAAAATCATGTTTATCTGTTGGCGTAACATAAAAGTAGGTATTACAAAATTATATAAATATTTAATCTACTATAAAATGTACCATCATCGTTTTTATTTTTAACAACGACACAACTTTTTTATCTTAATACATTAAGATTAAATTATACAATAAAATGACGATAATTTTTTTCTTAATATATTGAATATTTATATTGTTTTATGTTAGGTAATATAATATAATAATATGTATAATATTTTTCATAATTTTTGGGAAGTAGCGTTAAAAAATTTGCTGACCCTATTTTAGAATATTAAAAAAAATATTAAGACAAAAAAAAACAAAGGCCTAGACGTCAACAACTCAACTGTACAAAATAGGTACCAAATATTCTTAACTCGTTATTGAGTAGGTGTGTAGATGTGTTAAACTACTTAAACTTGAATTCAACGATACGTCATTATAATACCTATGTGATGAAATACGATTCTGAGTGAAGACAGTATTTTTGTTAACCAAGGTTACCGAACAATTGTTTTAATAATAATACTAACATTTTAACAAATGTTTATACATATTTGTCTTATAATTCCAGATGATTTTAAAAAGCACTGAGAATTTTCAATTTTTACTTTCTATAAGTACGAACTAGCTCCAAATTACTACCAGAATTCTCCTTCAAAGTTTATAATCAGAGGATTTTTTTCTATTAGAAAAATTGTCTTTAGACACAAAAATAAATTTTCAAAAACAAGCGTCTTTATAAATCCATTAAGTGCACACATTATTGCTTTACCCAGTATCTAAAATTAGAAAAATCAATTTAAAATAAGAATAGAATCAAAATGAAAATACAATTTCATAAGTAACTTACTTATAAAGTTAATACATATATCATACCGGCCAATTTGATCACCAACGTGTACCTACCAACAGTATTTATTGTATGCCTACACTGTTATTGAGTAATGTGTATAAACATAAGGTAATAAAACTAATTGCTAAAAATGAATCAGCTTATTGAACATACTTTTGGTTTCCAAGTCAACTTTACATTTCTTTTATAATACAAACAATTTTTTTTAATTTATTGTCTCACTCATTTTTTCAAGTGTGTTTACAACAATAAAGCGTACAACGTAATTTTATATTATAACGATCGTACCAAATTACGAGACTTCGAGAGTCGGTCGGTTACTTACACTATCAGCCAAAATATATTAATTTGGGCAATTAAGCCAAATCATTTTAACGAGTACCTACGTCGAAAGTCGTTAGTATACTATTTAGGTACGTACAAAATATTTTCTCGTTAATTAAAATTTTTTTTTTATCATTACCTAATACAAATCTTAGGCAGAATGGCTACTAGATGATAGTGCGACAGATTGCGCACATAATTTCTTTACGTATATAACTAGTTACATTTTAATTCTAAGCGGAGCAATGAATCATAAATGTACCTATTTGAGTATAACAAATTTACAATGTGTTAGTTTTTTTTTATTACGGGTGAACTCTTAAATTTAAAGACTTCCAACCGTAATTTACTTATAACTCAGGGAAAACTGGAATTCTTACGCAAAACATTTTTTGATAAAAACCATTATTGTTTTTTCTTGTCATTGACAAATTAATCGTGGTAGGTGATTAAAATTTCATTTAATAAGTTCCATAAAATCTATAAATTTAGATAAAATAGTTATGTTCAGTCAAACAAAAAAGAAAAAGTAGGTAACAGTTCTGCTGCACATCATCATTGAGTGAGTCACGGTAATACGTATAACATTGTATGTGTTAAATTTAAAGTCAATGATAAATCATTAGAATATTTCGTTAAAATCTGAACTACTTATGAGGAACCTCGTATTTAATTTTCAAAGTTTTGCACCAGTGAAGAAATTGTTTGAAATTTATAAGTAAAATAACTAAAAAATGACAAATATCAATGTATGTGAAGCTCGAAAAGAATACAATTTTGAAAATTATGAACATTTTATGCAGTGTATAAAATACTACCATCAACATCTGGTGAAAATTTGAAGGATCTAGTTTTTCACATTTTAAGTTATACCAAAAAACAATATTGATTCTTTGTCTTGGGTCCCACCAAGTACCAATTAGATCAAATTTACTAGCAGAAATCTCCCTCATAATTGAAAATTGGAGCATTTTTACTACCCAAAAAAGTGATTACTGACAGAAAAAAATATACATCATTGTAAAATTACATTTATCTCTCCGCTTGGTACCTACGATTGAAAATATAATTCAAGATTTCTCATAAGTTGTACATACACTTCACAAGAATTAATTTATAGTTAAAAATTAATATAATTTTTAATTTTTACATCAAAGCAATTAATTTTTTAACGAAATTGGATAAAAGTATAAATAAAAACTCTTGCCAGGTCAGAGATCGGCATGTACATTTTTTTTATTTTTAATTTTTAGAAATTTAATAACTGTGTGTAATGTGTATGTATTTTATTACAATATAACCAAAATTGTAATTTAAGGAAATTATTAATTTCAAATAAATTCATTGAGAATATATTAGACTATAATATGTTGAACACAACTGGTTTGAATTTAAAAGGTATTCAAGTCATTTTGCTTGTTTTATTTATTAAATTACCCATATATTAAACTTGATGACGAATAGTGTACCTAATATGAATATTTTCCGATATCACACCCAAGTGGTATGACAATTTGAATCCAGAAAAACATCGATATGAATAGCTCCCCACGTTTTCATTTAGTGGGATAGATCTCCGAAACCGGGGAGCGAATTTTGTTGTTTGGTGTCTTGTTGGATTCATATTGGCTATAGGAGAAGTGCCTTGAAGATTTTCAGAACCGCATCTTTAATAGTTAATTCACTACAGAGCTCTTAAAAAAAAAATAAAACACATATTATTGGGCGTTTTTTGATATTTTTCAGCTTTAAAGCTTTGTAGTAAATTGACGATTGAGGATAATGTTCTGGAAATCTCCACTGCACTTCTTCTAGCCAATGTAAATGTAACAAGACCTCAAACAACAAAATCCGTTCTCTGGCAGTTTTGGAAATCTACTCCTCTAAATGAAAAATAACTCTTTTTTTTAACTGTGAAAATTTCAATAATTCTTTTTAAAAAATTTTTATTTCACATTTTGTATCTACTTGATAATCTCTTTTTAATGAGCTATCAACCAACTTTCTAGCTAACATAGTTTAGGACATAAGTTAAGAAATATAAATGTTAGGACTGTTCACTCCGATGTTTTTGTGGATTCAAATCGTTATACCTCTTAGGTGTGATATTGGATCCCTCATTAATATTTTATATTAAAGCTAGTTTAATTAATCACCTACTCATTATTACTGTGATACATTTTTATTGATTTCCTATTTAACAAAAATCCTTGAAGTTTTTAAAATTCAAACTTTTTTCATTTCAATTGCCATACTTACTTGATTAAAAATCAAGAAAGTAAAAATAATGGTTTTAGTTATTAGTAAAATAAATTACTTTGTTATTTCGCATACAATGATTGAATGATTTATCATTGATTTCAAACTTAGCACATCCATTACAGTGACTTGCTCAATTACGGGGAACAGTCGACGCCTAAATACTATACAGCAATGCGTCTTCCCTGTTTTTTACTTTTAGAACACTAGCTGCAATATTACGACAATCAATAATCAACAACAACTAACAAGATTACAGGCGCCTATATTAATCTAAGAGGAATAACAAGTATATATTATTCTCCATAGCCAGATTCTCAGATCTAGGATTCTATTTTTTTTTTAAATAGATGTATAATACTTTAGTGTATAAGACACGTATTTTCTTTTCATAAAAGCAACAATACCCATTGTGTGGCCATATAGGTGTAAATTATTTATTTCAATTTTTGTGGTCTGCGCAATCCGACAAGACGCGCATCGTACACAGTACACACGATACATCGTTGTCGTTGCATTACACATAATACATAATATGTACGTATATAATACACACACATATTATAGGAGGTCGGGTGGGTAACTATGTGTATGCGCACATAATACGTATTCAAGCGTGATGGCTAGTGGGAAATCTCCTGGCGTCCAAACCGCATTCACGTATAACCTTTGCTGGAGCGTGACGTCGTACAAAGTGTCATTTATTGTTTTTTACGTCCGAAGGTGGGGAGTAGGAGGAGAAGGAGGAGGAGGAGGAGGAGGAGGAGGAGGTTATTACTATCGCTCGCTCTCTATCTCTCTGAAAAGTGGCGGTTTTTCTGTAGACAAAATTATAATAATAATAATAATAATAATAATAATAATAATAATAATGATAATAATTGTATTTGTGGTTTCCATTTACATCCATGTATAATATTACACACCTATATATATATATATATATATTATACTCTCCGCCGTGCCATATCCCTCGCCTCCCCTGTCATTTCTCCCGCGGTACCGACGACCATGGTTCACCGCAAAGTTCCGTTCTCCGATATAACAATAATAATATAATAGTCCGTCAGCCGTGGATACGTTGCAGCTATTATATTATTGTGTAGTGTTGGCTCCGACGTTTCTGATAGAGGCTTACGAAAAATAAAATATAAACAATATTACGCGTATAATGTATGTATATATTGTAATATATGATATTCATCTCAATGATGTAGGTAGTATTGTACTATTGTACGTTTTTTAACTGTATCTATAGAGTAGAGTGCCAATAAGTTTCGTCTGCATGCAGTTCTAGTAATATCTGTCGAACATTTTTTTTTTTGCTATTCTTTAAGCATAACACACTATATGGCAATGATTAATTGTAGAGACGCACGACGACGTGTGCGAGAATATTCTTGATGATGTCCATTCGTTGAGAATAATCTAGATCATTTCGATTCGTCGATAAAATGTCGTTCCCGATTTGATGTATAGTAAATTATAAAAAGTGTGATTCGGCAAGCGTGCTCATCAGTGGCCCCATTTTCTTTCAATACAGTATATTTAATTCAAATTCAGATTTTTAGAATTTATAAGTATACTCAAATAATGTATTTCCGAATCAGTGTTTTTTATAATATTAAAGGTGTCATTGCTTAGCTGAAAATAAACTTTTATTTTCAAACGCGAACCACTTTTTACGGACAATTTATAAACAAATTATTTTTTTAGAAATGTTGATGTAGCTCAATCAAAATTCAACAAGCATTTTTTTAAATTAATTATTATATGTAAGTAGTAAATATTAAGGATTATAGTTGTTATAATTACACTAGTGCCTAGTATTACATTAAATATAAAATATATGGTTATAATTGTCATCCTTATTATGGAAATTAAATCGAATTTATTAGTAATTTATATAATTCAATATAATATGTATTATTTCTTACAGTAGTTTAGCACTGAAAAGATAATATTATTGAGTTAAATAAATAAATATTTTTATATAAATAACCGTAATTTTAAAATCATCATAATCTCTATGTGTGTTAGACCTATGGATATGATACGTAATTAGTATCTTTAGATTATCCTTATGATACCCAGATAATATTAAACAACTCAGAATCTACTTGATCAAAAAATCCTTCTGTCTAACAATTTACAGAAAAAATAATGCGTTTCTCATTTTAAAAAACGAAGTTTTTATCAAGGTACTCCTTAAATAGCATAAAAAAATTAAGTATTTAAAAAATGGTCTTTAAGTATTATACTCCAAAATTCTAATAGTCAAAATTTAAATAAATTTCTTATTTAAGGAAAATACGGGAATGAGCATGCTTGGTGAATAATTTGTACCATTGTACCCATAACAACATACTATTGGATTAATATTTTTCGATTATGTATAATTAATTAAAATTATTTTTCAACACTGTATAATATGATAAGTCAAAGAAATGGCAAAGAACACTAAGGAATCTTTTGAGTTTAACCGAACCGAACGATTACGCAGAACGATATTCCTCGAAGACTCCTCTGAAGATGAATTGTTCGAATACAATAACAGGACAAAAACAAGTAATTATTCTATACATTTCCAAAAACTAAGCTGCAACGAATATAATTTCGAATTTGTGTTACTTATTCTTCCTATTATTCCTTTATTTGCCCCATTTAATTAAAAATATAAATGCAGTATTATTAAAAGCGATGCTATTGCGGTACAAAGCGTAATCAAATGGGATTACAAATGTTAACAAATATTAATAATGCACTGTACATATTTCGTAAACGCAAGCATTATAAGGACAATAAATAAATATATATTAAATCATATTTATACTAAAGTTGGTATAGTCTCAAGCTTTTGTTATCTTAAATAATTTGAAAATATAATCTTCATAAATTATTATTTAGTATTGTTTTACGTTCAGGGGACGTTTGGAATAAACCACCTGCCACTTTAATAAAGCCAAAAACTAAGGTCAAAGTTGGAGGTCGTGCTGATTCCTTACCTGTTTCTATCAAGCCCGTTAAAATCGTTAAAAAAAGAAAACCCACAGTAACCGATCGTACGATGAACGTTAATGTGACTAACGTAAAAACCAAACAAGTGGAACCGACTCTTATTAAAATCGAAAATAAACAATTAGTCAATCAAACGTCAGCAAAACTCAAAAGACACGTATAAATTTAATTTATTAATATATAAAAAAAAATAAAGTTCATGTAAAATATGATAATACTACTATAGTCTACTACTCTCAAGTTATTACAAGACCGTTAATATAAATTACATTAGGTGCAATTACATTATTATATGTGAGATAACAAGCTTTTGTAAAAATAATTTTCAAATAGGTAAGTGCTATTTCCTCATAAATCTCAACCAAAATAAAAT
Organism: Myzus persicae; assembly: GCF_001856785.1. Taxonomy (NCBI): domain Eukaryota; kingdom Metazoa; phylum Arthropoda; class Insecta; order Hemiptera; family Aphididae; genus Myzus; species Myzus persicae. The sequence goes on from NW_019103632.1 coordinate 147,801, forward strand.
AATAATTATGAATTTGAAAAAATACAGTTTGATACAACATTATAAAATATATTGTGATTGAGAATTTAAAAATTACAGTTTTAGATTTTGTCATTTGAAAATCAAATATTTATTAAGTTTTAATATAATTATCATATTTGTGTACCTGTACTCAGTATATACATTGTATTGAACATAGTTGAAATTAGAGAAACAAAGCAAACAAAAACGATAAAAGTATCTTAATATAATATAATATATTTTGGCATCCATCAGCACTCAACAGGGTTATTCAATATATAAAATTAATAATTTACGTCATAGAATCGCTTGAGTTCCATCATTACCCTTCGGTGTATTAACAATACCACATCAGGTTTTATTATAACGTAAGGATGTGCCTCCTGTATATAATTCAGAGACTGCGAAGGATAACGTGAATTTAAAGGTTTAAGGATGCACTGTTGGGGGCGTGTGAACCACCTCGGAGACAAAATACATATGTATTATTATTATTATTACTTTTTTAAATATAAAAAGACGTTCTTGACACGGGTATATAAGTACCGATATGTGTTTACGAAAAATCGGATTAGGCGGCAACAATGTCAAAGGCCACTTCATTTCAATACTCTCTGGTACGCCCGAAGCGCACATATCATATTAAACTAATCTTCTTACGGAAGAAAAAACCTGTACCTCCTTTTGTTGTCGTCCGACAACAAAAATGAATTTTTTAAGGATCGTTTTGAGTTGTTTTTTTTTCTCATTACATTTCTGTTCACGTGGTATATATGTTACACAACTTCGTTTAAAAAGGACCTATTGTCCTCACTCTTTATACATTACAATCGGATCACATAATGCGACATTTAGGGATATTTTTAAATGGATTACTACATTAAACACATTTTGTAGAAAAAAAAATAATACTTACAACGAGTATTGAGCATAATGTAATACGTTTTACTTCGTGTAATTTCAATACGATAGAATATAATATAATATTATGTATTAATTTAATATGATGAATGATGTGTATAACTTGTTATTTGTATATTATATTATAAGTACGATTAGTGACATCATTTGGATCACTCTAGGTATACATTTGCATTTTTGAATTTCTGCATGTTAGGTACGGGAATAACTGAATATCTGCGTATTCAGTATATTATAATTTCACCCGTGGACTGAATTCAAAGTCTGCTTCTCAGGAATAAACTGCTTGCTCAAAAAATGTTGGGTTTTAATAATGAAGCCATAGCCAATAGTATACTGCAGTGTGAAAATGATCAGTTTTCACCTAAATCGTTAATTTTGTCATACCGATATTATCTTGTATGCACTTTGCATTTACCAGTGGTTCCCAACTTTTTTCCTCTAAGCTTTTCCCAAGACAACATGTTCTGAGCTAAAGCATAATTAATTATAAGGAAACCGCCATTGTCTTTAGTTATTGCGTGTTATTTTTAAGATCAAATAATTATTCCGGGTCATTGTAAAAAAAACAGTGCTACCCCGGCCGTGGCTAACATTTTTGGGACCACTTGCATATACAATGGAAGCTTACACCTGCAATGTTTAAAATTAACTAGATTACAATTATTTAATCGATACTTTGAACAATTATTAGGAGTTAGGCTCAAAATGTTAAAATATTTTTATTCCAACGCCTGTAGCATTCAAAGTCAGGAAGTTGATATTATTCAATGACATGTTATGTGTATATCTAACTAATTAATATATCATTTTATGCGCAATATTGTGCAGATTATATATTTATACAGTTACGTCCGTGATTATTATATTTCTCGAAGAAGATGATAACACCGGATAGGAAAAATATGTACCACTTTCTAATCCGAGAACATAAATATAGCTGCGATACATTGACTAGATAATATGTTATACGTATGGTGGAGTTTAGAAAAAAATAAAAATAATAACAATAATGAACAATACCAGGCATTTGCCGCGTTCCTTCCAGTGTACCGCTTGAGGCTCGACGACAACGAGGCAAATACCTACGTAAAATATATATATTATGTGTGTGTGTGTGTGTGTGTGCACATGTATACGGACAAGCAAACACGCGGGACGGGGCTTAAGTAGTAAAGGGTTCGACGTATTTTAGTTATACATAGTTAGTGTATGCGTTTATGTACACACACACACACACACACACACACACACGCACACACTCATATACATAATATATATTATACATACATCACGCGTGTCGCAAATTTACCGGGCATTAAGTCTCGGCGAGTCCCCGGCACTTTTTTCAAAACTCAAACCCTTTTTTTCTCCTCTCCGACGCCGCGTCCCGAGCAAACATACGTTTGCATATCGCACAATGTACACAACAACAATAATATGTATGTATGTATGTATGTATATTCCATATAATATGCGCGTCGAACGGTGTAAAAAAACAACACGGCGAGGGGACACGCGTTTCCGATGGCAATCGGTCGGCCGGTCGGTCGGTCGTTCTCCGGATATTATTATTATTATTATTATTATGAATTATGATATCACAAACCTCGAGAACGGATTAGGATGTAGGGCTTCTCGCGCCGCTGACGTGCATCTGCTTAAAGCGAGCGTTCTTCAAATCGTATAAATTATAAAATGTGCGCACGCCAGCGGACGCGTTTATATGTATTATATATAATAATAATACATACCGAATGCAATGCGCGGGACCCTCGCTGGCGACACTGAGCATATATAGTGTAACGACAATAGTAATAATGACTGTCAACGGCGTTTCTAGCCGTTTATTGACACCGTCGCCGCCGCCACCGTATGTATATAATATAGTGTTTGTATTATTATTTATCATCGTTACTGCTGCAGTGTTCCACATTAAATTATGAAAAATTTCTGTTCGGCGTGATCGTTTTTCAAAAGGGATTTCATATTCATCCCATACCCATTGTGGTCCATTGTATTACGTTGTTACGGATCATTACAGCTTTAATATGCTTCTAAAATAACAACCTAGCTATTATATAATCGTATCTATAACTGGCACGCGATTGAACTGTGTAAATGCTTTACAGGTTTTCCTCGATACCCACCTTCAATCTTATATGATTGTAACATCTGTGGAATGAGTCTCATTTCCGTGAACAAATAATAGTTTCGGCGGTGTATCAGAGATACATAAAACCTCGCGGGATATGAAAAAAATATTTCATTACAGAAATACACATAAGGTTTTATTTATTTTTTATCAAAATGTACAAAAAATCTTATTTTCTCAACATTCTTACAAAATGATGAGAACGATTTCGATGGATATCATTATAACGGGGGCGTAACAGGTTCCACCAAAAGCGTACCTTTCCCATTTCCTCCCTTACTAGTTCCGCCAAATGAGAGATTGACCTATTCCTTCTTTCCGCTAAAACTGCAATAGGTATCGCTTATTAAAACCTATACAAAGTTTATTTAAAATAATTTAAAATATTGAAAAACAGTACTGTTTCTAGTTTCATTCGCTTTTTAATAACACAATTTGAATGTTCACTCACAGTATAGATTGTAAGAATAATCAGGCAACCTGCTGTGAGTGGTAAGTATCTACTGCAAAAGTCGTGAGTCAGTTGGATAAAATATAATATTATGTGTATTTAAATTTAAAAATAAAATAAACTCATTATTTTTTTTTAAATACTTACAAGTAATATAGTAATTACAATTATAGCGCTTGAATAATTATATTTTTGTATAATAATATTACGCTTTATCGCATAGTTAACAAAGTAGATAATTTACAAACATAGTTTTTTCTTTTAAATTACAAATTTTTCTCAATAAGGTCATCTAACTTATTGATAGCATGTTTTACATTTTTTAACAGTTTAACAGTTATTCACAAATTATTTACAACATTACAAGAAATTACATCGATAAATGGTACAATATAATAAAATAATAGACAATAGTACAATCCTAGATATTATATGAATTATAAATATAGGTGCAGTGGTGGTGGTCAAATTTTTAATTATTGGCTGTACCGCTGTGGTAGAGACAAATATTGCGTGCAACTGCATTTTACATCTACCACTATAGTAAATACTAAATAGTAATGACAACGTTATTATCATTATTTTTAAACATTTTTTGATACTTTTATAATTTTCATTCTTCAGTTTAACGGCATTCAAATTTAAAATATCTCGATTATTTTTGTTATTGTTTTTTTCCTATTATAGTGTGTGGTGGAAGGTGTGAAAAGCAACTAGGTCACAAACCAAATTTTTAGGGGGTTGATGTGTTATATTTTTTCTTTGTTAATCTGTTGTAATCCCCCCGCCCCTACACTTCTCTAATAAGTTTGCATATTTGTATGTGGCTGATAAGTTATCGCAAATATAATGTAGGTGCATTGATAATTTCGGCGTCTTATGTATAATTGTATTTTAATCAACAAATTTTAATATAACTTTAACATCACTTTCCTTTCTTTTAAATTATATGTTTCAAATATATCGTCATTCTTTAATAAAAATTCTCTTTCAATTTTAAGAATAGCCAAATGAAAAACTGATTGCAGTATACTCGTTAGTAATTTTAGTCAGTTATTTTTGCTTTATTGAAGAAAACATTTTTCTTGATTTACAATAGTAAATTTCAATTTAAAAATATTTTGTTAGTTACCTTTGAATTGTTATTTACTCATCAAAAGTAAAGTAATACATCCACCAATATTACGTTGTGAAAACTTTTGTGAAAATATTTAAAAACATGTCATCACACATCTTACGCCTCTGAGAATTGGAACTTTTAGTTTCAAGCTGGTAATTTTAAGGATTTAGTTAACAGCTTTTAATCCACACGGTGTTTAAGGCTACAATATTGTCTGCCGAATGGCGATAAAACGTAAACGAACGCCTTTGTTGTTTCAACGAAATCTCGACGAATCTCTGTAGAAGTTGACTGTGAATTGTAATGTATTGCGGTTATAACTTGATAAGATTCATCATACTGCGCATTTTTCCACTTTTAAGATATCCGCTCCATCTCAAAACACTTTCGCTACACGTTTTATTCAGACGAATAAATTCTCAAAATACTGCCGTGATCTTATGAACAACATCATCCAATAGGTGTACACGTCGTCAACAATAATAATAACGATATTTTAATATAGCAATTTTAATCAGAAATCCAGACGACGACGACGACGACGACGACGACGACGACGATAGCCGCGATGACAGCGCCTGCACCGCCACCGCCGCCCCTAATGAAGGCAATATTGACCTCTTTTCAGTCAAACATTGCACTTTAATCCGACAGTGATTGAAACCAAACGAGGAAAAAAAGGGGTGCCCATTGTGCCGCCGCTAAAGGTCGACCCCACGCGCGCGCACACACACACTCGAACACAATGGGCGAGAGCTTCTAGACGACGCGCGCATATAATACGTATATATATGTACACATAATCGCGCACTATCGTTTCCTGTATACATGTATATATGCACTACTGTTTATTACACTATAATTAATGTGTACGGGCAACTCCTCATTACACGGGGATGCCTGTCAGAGTCCCTAAAAAACAAACTTTTTGATGACCTATCAATACAGCCTTTGAATTATTATTATCCCGACAACAGCGAGTGTTTAACAATATAGCTCGTATATAGTATAGTGAGCAGTGTATAGGTATAAATAATACTACGTACATTGTTATGCGCATTATGAGCATTTATACATGACATGTTCGAGTAATGACAAACAGTTTATTATATAAATCGTGTTTTGTGTTTTGTCCGATAAACGCTCGCGCGTCTTTGTGCATATACTTACCAATATACGTGCTGTATGTGACTTGAGCTCGAGATCGTACGTTTTCTATGTAGGTCATTTCCACGCGGAAGCACTGGTCAAGTTCACTGGTAGCCCACCTACAGGGACCGATGTATGGTTGTGTACTTGTGTCTGTTGAAAGCCCCCACACCGACTAGAAAGAATACCAGACTATTGTTCTTGTACAATTTGTTATCATTATATAGCTCATCTGCTTCATCAATAATTTCTATCGCTATTCATACGCCACTGCATGTTGACTTAACATTTAAGTATTTTGTTTGAAATGTTACACTGAATCAGCATTCTAACTAACATTTCAAACACGCCTATAAATTTGTATATGAATTACACATCAATAAAATATACAAAACTTAGGTAAACCTGTAACACAAATGTGAAATAAATTATGGATACCTATGTAACAAAATTAACATTTGAACCTATTTCAGTTATTTTACTTTTAAAGTTCCATAGTCTGTACTAATTAACAATAAATAATCGGAACAACATGTTTTGACACTTTCAGTTGACATTTAAAACAAATTGTTAAATTATAAAAACTATTGATGATTTTTATATTAAAAAGTATAATATGATGAGGAATGACTCGTTACTAATGAGTAATGAACATTAAACAGTGACCACTTGATACAATTTCAAGCTGATTATTGTAATTCTAATACAAATGTACATTTTTAATTATTCAAATTAAGCATGAAATGAATATTACTTTAATATTATTATTGAATTAATAGCAATAGCTGATGACCACATTTTGATTAATAATCGCAATCATTGAACGTGGGGCTCACGAGGGATATGTCGAAGTAATAAGAAATATGGTGGTAAGTATAAATACCAATAGCTAATAAGTAACCTGTATTGGGACGAGAGTGTGGATGGTGAATGCATGCAGGGTGCTAAAAACGTGTACTCAAAATAAATGTTAACAAATTAATAAATCGAAAATAGTCCTGAATACTCACGTTGACAAAGTGCAGCGTGTAGTTCGACTGCTGTATAGCGATTACTGCACGACAATCAATTATCAACTATAAAGAGATAATATATTATAACACAAATATTATACAACCCAAGTGTATATATATATACACACACACACACACACACATTTGCAGTATTTACTATACAGCGATTTGACATTTCCCACAAAGCGTAAATATATACATAATATGTTTAGGTATAATTACCTCTCGTCCGCGGAGAGATCTATACAATATTATGATATAAAAACGACGCTGCACCCCGGAATTACATAATCGTTTATTCGATCCCACGTAGCTCACACAATCGTACATATTATTATTATTATTATTACTCGTGTAACTTGAAAACATCGGTCCCATAAACCCTATTATTAGTACCGAGCCACGTTTGGTTCCGCGTTCTCGTCCGTCCCTATTTATATAATATTATATCGCATGTATATTTTATATACGACGTGTGCGAGTCGTTGCAGTACGTCGCGACTGCCACCTATACTATTACCTTATATAGGTACACAATATTATATAAATAAAATAATAAAAAATGAAATATATTATTATGCCAAGTATACCACGGTGTTCGATGGTATATGTATATATATATATATTATTGTGACGCGACGTTATGCCACCTTTGTTGTGATGACGAAAAAATGGTTTTGTCGCATTCTCCGGGTCTGTATACCTCGTGAGTGTGTGCAGTGCAGTGTAATGCACCCGCGCGGGTTGCAGCTCGAGCCCGATCCGCGGATAAGCCTGCCCATTATTATTATTTTTATTACATCGATCTAATTGATTCCTTTTGTCGTCACGAATATCCACCGCACCATTGTGTTGGCCGTATATAGGTATAACATAGGTAGGTAACCCTAAATTGTATCAAAAGGGTTTTTTTTAACGGAAGGGATTGAAACGTAAACCTATACCTTCGTAGGTATCATAAAACGCTCCAGTCGGATCGGTCGTTAGTCTTAAAATATTTATTACCTATACATGGCTTAATGCCTATGCCTTTTTTGGATTTTTTACTATATTAAAACCCACACTCGCCATGTGTGATTGTCAAGGTGAACAATCAGCAAATCTTCCAGCCCAAATCCACCTGTAGCTGAACTGTGCTCATTGCTTATAATAAGATGTCATAATAATATACGTAGAGTTATTGGCATGTAGTTATTATAGTTAATTTTCACATTATTTACTGAACGGTCCAAAAATAGAATGTTTAATAATTTTCAGCTATAGCTGAATAATAAACAAAAAGGGTTAATTATTTTTTCAACAAACATATTATCTTATATTTGAACTCAGTGATCGAAACCGGTGTGTATTCACGACGATATCTATAATATTTGTGTTTTTAGCATTTTAATATTAGAATTAAAGGAATAAAAAAAATATATTATTATAATATTATTATTTTTATTACATATTATTATTATTATTATTATTTTAATCCATTTATCAACATTATCTATGGTTGTATGTTGCCCCGTTTTCTTTTTCTCGTAAAAGAGACTAACATGTTGTTGATTATTCAATTTATGTGGCATTTTCCAACTATATAAAATACATTTTTTACTGTACTCGTATTTTGTATAGCGATTAAAATATCTTAAGTAAAACCAACGTGGCAACATAAAAATATTAATAATGCTCTCTGGTTATAATCTTTAGGTTAAAATCATAGTTGAATTCACTAATTTATAGCTGAAAACACAATATTGATAGTACTGAACGAAGATTTGCTTTGCTGCGCGGGGTTCAAACTTTCAGAAAGTGAAAAAAATAACACTGAAATCATTTTCATCAATCTTATACATTTCTGATGACAAATACAAATAGTTGACAGATTATCACAATATGTTTAGTTCGTAACAGCTGTGGTCTGTAGGTTTTAGTTGATGAAATTGTTTTAGGTTATAAATTAATCATTTTATGTTAAAATTGCATATACTTCAATAGATGAAGTTTTTGGAAATTATATAAAACTTCATAACTTCCAAAATATGAGCATTATGCAAATAATTTTTTTACGTGCAATTGGATGGGTGCATGGTACTCACTACTCAATAAAATATGTATATCAAATGTTGATAGTATAAAAATATTTAATTCAAATTTATAGAAATTTAAAGTTACTTCACATGTGCCCTTTTAACAAAAATCAGAAAAATTGTATAAAATATAATTATAATAACAAATATTGTTGGTTTTGGTTTTTCTTTCAATTAAAAAGCACATTTAGATATTAAAAAACTACACACCATCTTCGATGTAGCTGTCAGCTGACAACGATTCTCTTGCTTAAAATGTCAGTATAATAATCGTTGTGTTCATTTGAGATGAAGTCCAATGTATTCTTTGTGTTTAGGTCCACCATATGTGTTAAAACAGCACATGTACTACCATGACCATAGCAGAGAAATATAACATTTTTTATTTTGTGAATTTTCGTACATATTAGATACGTTTATTTTTTACTCACATTTTCAGCATAGTGTAGCATTTGTGCCGTTTTAACTCATATAACGGATCTATACACTGCAAAGAACAGAAGACCAAAATGAAACCACTTTAACGAAAAATGTAACACGTGACCTTTTAGCAAAAAGCATTTCAAATTATATTAAAAAATTACTTTGTAATATTATGAAAGATTTTATTTGTCATTAATATCTTGGGGTGGAAGCTAAGCCCCCAACCCTGTCCACCAAATTGCGCTTATAAGCCATACGCAATAGTGTTAACCGTTCTCATTAATTTTGGGCTCTGGTGACATTATTGTTATAATTATTTTACTATAACAAGGCCATCATATTATTATATTATATCGTTTAATAATTATTGCCAGTGATTTCATGTGCAGCGATCGGTTCGCCGAACACAATCTCTTCGTTGTGACGTGCGTACGTACCTACTACGTGTATATTATTCATGACATTATGTGTAAAGTTGCACGAAGGGCCACCGGCACGTATTTAACGAGTAAATAATCAAAAAAAAGGAAGTGCGCACAGCGGCGGCGGTGGCGTTCACGTCACCTGACAATTAACTCGGGATTAGAGGCACGTGGTCGTCGGGGTGGTCTCTCCCTGCTCCCATTGTTCGTTTCGGGAAACGACAACACGAAAATGAAAATATGACAACGGCCAATTCGATATTGTACCCAATATATTATTATTATTATTATTATAATATCATATTATATTATGTCCTCGCGCACCATCGCCGATGAACTATCCCGTCGACAGCAGTGATGATGATGACCGTTCGACAAGCAATCAGTATAACATAATAATAATAACGGTGGTGAGTGGGGAGACTTTATTGTATTATGTACATTATATTTTATTATAAACACATTAATATAGTCTATACCGGTATATACTCGGCGTCGGCGTGTTGTTTTTTTTTACTATTATCATTAGTAATTGTTTTTTTTTTTTTTGACAGCTACGAAATATGAGCCGACGATCACAACAAACTTTCTATGCGATGCGCTTGCTATTATTTATTTTAATTTTAAAAATCACTTTGTTACATTCGTGGTTGCTTTTGCATATTATGTGATCGCAGCAGTCGTAGACTCGTATAGGTTATATCGATTTCGATTGTTTAGAACGTAATTTTGTAATTTTGATCCATTTTGACAATTTTTAATGCGAGATTTTTTTGTTTCGAAAAATATCATAATAATAGTTTTATAATTTTTCAAACTGAATTTCGAACGTGTAGTTATAGTTAGTTAGTTATGAGTATTATGCAAAATGTTGGTAAAGTACACTCAGCTAACCGCAGTTTTTAATATGTTTAACTAATAACACGTAATTTCACATTCAAAATTTGACTTTGCAACATAAAAATTGTCAGAAAAATATTCTATTTTATAATATGAAATTAATAATGTATGTTATTTTAAAAAAGGAAGATGTGATGAATTGAAGGATGATTAATTTTGTACAAAATTGTTGTTTTGTAACAAATTCAAGTCATACAAAAAATAATACAGGTATTTTTTTAATGTAAAGCCACTAGGTGTTTCTAATGTGAGATTTCCTACATTGTCATTCTTAGTTCTTAGCTTATAATTCTTACCATAATTATTACTTATTGTACACATGTATAGATTGTACTATTTGAAAAAAAAAGGTATTTTTTTAAACCTTTTTACTTTTTGAGCTAATTGCGTGTTTACTGTTAAAATTATCACTCTGAAAACTGTACATTAATGTCTAATAATATAATAGCTGGTGGTGAGTTTATACATCAAAATATAGATGATGCTCATGCAGCGACGACGCATTTATAAGTTTGATCATTATTTCAATTTTTTTTTTCAAATCAACGTATACATATTATATGGGTGTGAAGCCCACATCGCACAGTAGGCAATTCGCGCCCACATAATCAAGTCGTGATTTTTTTTAAAAAGTATAGGATTTTGTTTTTCTGTCAACTTAATCAAAAAAATATAACTAGTTATAATATAATAAAACGGGTTTCGCCGCGGGTATTCCTGTTACTGTTCACGCGTATTCAATTCTATTATTACAACTCGACCATTGTGATGGAGATTAGTTTTGTACGTTGGTTTATTACTACGACATTTAAATATTTTTCTGTAATAAATAAGCGTTTTTAAAATGTAGTATTTTACATTACTACTCTAAACTTACACGACAATTAAAATATATCTTAAAAAACGATTGAACAAATACAGAAAGTTAATTAAAAAGTTAAATTAAGTTTGATAATATAATTTACACTCATAGTTAAAACTAATAAGTAAACAACCCAGAGAGGTCAAAGACAGAGAGAGAGAGAGAAAACAAAAGAGGGCTGACATCCTCGTAAGCATCCGAGACTCGAGGAAGTAAATATCTAATATATTTTTAATTTTATTACGTATTAGGTATGTTTTTTATTATTCCACGAACATTTTTTTTTTTTTGGCCAAATGTTACACTTTATTTATTTAATTTATGATAAATATGTTTTTGGGCTGGATACAAGATTGTTTTGTTTAAGACTGATTTTTCTTAGGTTATTTTTTTCATGGTTAATTAATTACTTACCAACAAAACATATTTATGATTCATAGATTTTCCTTGTTGAGAAAAAATATGTATAAAAATAAATAAAAATAGCTTGGTATGGTTTTTTTTTAAATTAACAATCATCAATTGATCGTAGTGTCACAAATACAATACTTACATATAAGTGATAGAAGTATCAAGTAAGTAACAGGATATTAAACAGTAACACACAGATTCGGTCGTCTGATCCACCTATTTACGCAGCGATAACTTGGGGACCTAAAATATTTTTAGATATTGGGAGGCCCATATAACCAAATGGAAAAATATATAATTAAACTGAGTGTGAAATGTAGGTTTATGTATTGGATAATATTGTGCACAGCATTCGAATACGTTCTTCTAATACTATGCTTCATACACATAGTGCACTAGTTATAAGAGTATAAGCAAGTATTTTGAAAACTTTAAATTCCAAGACTAAACGTTGACCACTGATAATCCAACAATATCTAGATTCTTTATTCTGTCGGTTAGTTTGAAATAAGGTCAAAAATTAAGCAGATCAAAGTAGTTTAAGGTACCTAATGTTTTTTTTATTAATATTTAAATAGCAACAACCAACAAGTGGCGGTTATAGCAACTTTGATGATTATTATGTTATGTACATATCCGAATTGTGGACATTGCATATCATAAAAAATAATTTAATCGTTTTTTCAATAGAAAATTAACGTTAACTATTCACCTCCGTTATTTTTACCTTTCTAAAAAAAAAAAAAAACGATTTTCCCAAAAATTGTCCGTTATCCTGTTGATCGCTGTTAAATTCTACAAAGGATTAAAAGTATAGTAAATAATAGACAATAGTTTCTAATTTCTTATTTATAGTATAAGTACACGGCTTACGTTGCGGCTTTATTGTCAACGTGTTTCAAAAGCCGACACATTATATTTTTAAGCAAAATGTGGTTTTTAATAAAAATAGATTTAACTACAACTTTGAACTCTTATCCGATTTCAAATTTCACATCGTACTTTTTCGTAATAGACAAATTATTTATTGTGTTATGAATGAGCAGTCGCGACTTCAGTTTTGATTCTTAACGTATAGTTTTAAATACTACACAAGTATTCGTCTGTCGTCTACCTCTGTGACATCGGACTTCTACATAACACAATATATACTATTTTATTGAATAGGGTATTCGGGTTTTAAGATATTATAAAAACGAGTTTTAAGCTGAACGTTATTTTATTTTTATGTGTACTCATAAAAATATATATTACGTATTAAAATATGAACAATAATAAACGATAATACCTGAATATTTGTTGAACTTACTATACAACAATATTAATGAATTTTTGTCTCATAAATAATGTAAAATTCACGCACACGGTGAAATTTATACATATACGTATATTATAACTGGCATTCATATTTTTATACGTTCAACATAGTAACATTGATTGCCCAAAGGTACAGTTTTTATTAGCGCTTAATTTAAGTACTTATTATGTATAATAATATAAGTGTATGTAAACCGAACTATTATTATGAATAATTTTAATGATAAAACACGTCTAATCTACTTTATCCATGGATTAGGAATCATTTCAGTTGTGCATAATATTGTATTTAAATCGATTTGATTGTCGTAAATAATAGTATATACCGGAAACAGTTGTAACACGTATCTACAGTCTGTCTCTACACTGCACTGTATTTAAATGTTAATATGTGTACGTGTTTTGAAATGGAAACACAATACCCATTATTATTTTATACGATAATAATTTTACTGAATCTCTTAAAATATATAAAACTACATATTATATATAATGTATTATGTTTGTATATTAATATTTTATGATACTATAATATACAAAATACTTCTAGATAGAATTACTAGATAGAATATTTCTCATTATGTGCACCACAATTTTCACTGCTAATGATATATACAGTAAATTATCATCATTAACACTTATATTAATAATTAATATACATACAGGGAATACACACATTAACCATTAACCAAGCATGCTCATCCCCTCTATTTTTATTTAACAATATATTTATTCACATTTTTATTTTTAAATTTTTTTAATACCTACACTATAGAGCCATATTTGAAAATTCTTGAAAGTTTTGTACTACTTAAGGATCGTCCTATGGAGATACAAACTTTTGTTTCAAAACTTTTTCACGGTACATTATTTAGTGGATTATATATTTGAAACTTTTGATGTATCTAATTCAACTGTTCAAGATAAATAATTTAGTAGTTTTTCAGTAATTAAATTCTTTTAGGCTTAGTCCTTAAAAATTGTTTTACAAAAATATAAAACATGTAAATATTTAATATCACATGTAGTATGCATTTATTTTACTTGGATCATTATTATAAGTTATAAATATTGATGCATTAATATAAATTACCAACATTTCCAGTTAACCATAAACCCCATGCAATATCTTACAAACCCATTATAACGGACCTTTTATCTTTAGTACATAAAGCTAAATAGCTCAAAAACTACTCTTTTGAGTTGTGCATTAGATATTTAGTGCCATTAAGAAAAAAAATTATTCACTAAATATTGTTTTAATAAAAATAGGGAGTTTCCATGTATCGACACAAGACAATCCTAAAGTAATACAAAAAATCTCGATAATGTGTTGGTACAGAAGAAGACGCTGAGTGTTTAAAAAATCCAAAAACATCCCATTCAACAATTTGGACTTTTTTGTTATAATTTGATATGTACCTATATGATACATATTTTTAATAGTGTGTACAGATGTATTGTTTTTAAATTAAATTTGTATAAGTACGTCTTTTTAATTAAAAATAAATGCATATTTAAGAGCATATTTTGATATTTTTTTATGCATATTTATGAGCATATTTTTAAGATTTTAAGCACATTAAGTCCGGATCCCTGAATATAAATAATAAATAGTGATAATGTACATTTGTATAATTGTATAACTATACTATTGTATTCATGTCATATACAACTAATACTTGTCGTCTGGAAATAACATACGTTATAAAAACTATCGATAACCATTGGGTAGATATACCTACATTATATTATCATGTTATATATTGCCTTATATTACCTTACATTACTGTTTTTTATTTTACGTACAAGAGTGATTTCTATGTTGTTGTATTCATACGGTTCATACGGTATGTCAGTTGAACGTGACAATGGAATTCCAACGAGCCTATATGGTATTACACTCGTTTTCGGGCCAGTGTGGTCTTTGTACCAGCTTGGTACTACGATATCGTTACCTGGACGTATTGATGTTTTCGCGGACGAATCGCGTTCGCGGACTGTGCTCGGCCGTTGCCATGGAGACGAGTATACAATGTTTGCGCAACGCGAAAGTTCGTCGTCAAAGGGGGGTGATAGAGTTTGAGATAGAGAGAATGAATGAGAAAGAGAGAGAGTGTGTGTGTGTGTGTGTGTGTGTGTGTGTGTGTGTGTGTGTGTGTGTTCGTGTGTGGGAGAGAGGGAGAGAAAACGAGAGCGAGACAGACAGAGGAAAAGTGAGACGGAAAAACTTTTGTGTAATTTTCCGTATCTGGACCGACAGCGGAGAAGTAGTAAAACGAGTCGTAATTCGAACAGTGTTCCAATTGCAGCTGAATCTTATATAATATTATTATTTCTTATAATTATTACAAATCACTGATGTCCATATAATAGACCAACTTAAAGGATTAGGTTAGAAGCCTAAGTAACGTGTATTTAGATATGGTACTATGCCGGGTTACACGAACAATTGATTAATTTAATGGCTCGATAAAATGTGATGGACCAGTCATGAGTCACTAAATCATGTTTCATGAAGTATTAGCTTACTATCGAGTCAAAAAACGTTTAGTTGATTGTTCATGCAATCCGGAAGTTATATCTATATATTCTATTATTGCAAGTAGTCTACTTCAGTGCCTATACTGTAAAATATCCCGAAATAGTGAAGACAATAAAATTAGTGCCTAGGTGATATCAAGAATATTAATATTCTTTTAAATTGCAAACAAATATTAGGTGTTTAAGAAGTGGTGCATTGGTAATGGTAATGTATTTTAATGAACTTTTAGCTCTAATATTATCATAATTGATTTTTTCAAAATTATAGACTATAGTATTTAAATATACATAAAATATATTAAATACATGATAAGGTCCTACACTCTTGTGTGGGCAATTATGGAACTAGCAAAGGCTCTCGCGAAACTTATCGTCGCACAACGTGTGGGTGTGACTATAACATAATATTATTTATTATGATATACCTACAATACATCTATGACACGAATATACGAATAATCGTAGGTACGTGATTTAATAATAATATTGTACGTTATGTTTACGAACGGATCGTTCGCAGAAGCTCTAGTTATGTACTCTAACCCTGATTTTAATGGCGTTTACAAATTCGGATTAATTTAATTCCTGGCCCCTGGGCTACCCTGTTTTTAGGGGCCCTTAATTTTATAAAAAACATTTTCATGCGTATATGTTTATTGATATTTAGTAATTTATCATGAAAACATTTTTACTCCGAGAGTACCTACATCAGCGAATGATTTTGCTTCTCCACTCTTACATCAGCTTTTTCTTCAATAGCATTATTTATGTTTTCCAAACAATTAAGAATATTATCATAATTATTGATATATAATAGGTACTCTTGCGGATTCAAAATTCAAAGATTTCAGGTAGGTTTACTTGCTAAGCAATAAAACCTCCTATTTGAAATTGAAACTATAAATATATAAACTTATACTTAACTATAAGCAGATTGTGTAAGTATTGACGTGTTGTGTACAACTCAACAACAGTCAGCATTAATTATTATACATCTCCTATTATATCGCATTTTATTGGTTGCATTAAAAATATTACATTCAAATGGGGGTTTCTTTTTTTAGGGGCCCTAGGCTATAACCTTTATAGCTCCCCCTCAAATCTTTTGCTAGACCCGTTCACCTTGTCTCGGCGATGCTCGAAGTTATTAAAATAATATATTGTATCAATGTATACCTACTCGGAATACGAAAAATAAAATCAGACAGCTATAGTAATATTAGGTGTAGGTATGCGTATATAGTAGATATAATTATTTACTACTCTCTACTTATAGCTTAGCCGAAAACGGATGACGAGCAGTGACACTAAGTTTTTCTTTTGTCGTCGACGTCTATATGGTAGGTATTTAAAATAATTTATACCAAGGTATTATAATTTAGTGTCTGCGATAAAAACGGACGAGGGGGTGTCACACTAATAATCGTAATAATAATACCGGTTTGTTATTTCTGAGCACGCAACAGCCCCAAACACTGGCCGCCCCTCGCGCCGCCGCCTCTGTGGCCGAGGGCGCAGACGGAAATACTTGAACACAATTTATCATACAATACAGTATAATAATAAAATATCGAAAAAAGCGTCCGACAACGACCGCCGGATGAACGCAATTTGCTGGACTCGTCGACTGCAATAATATTATAGGCACGGAGTTCCGAGTTGCATATAGTCACCGCACAACGGCACTCTCGACAGCAAAATGGTCGTCGTTAGAGCAATCGTCGGGCGTGACGGTTATTATTATTTTTATAATATACTTAGGTAACAGCCTGCAAAACGATCTCACGCAAAATATGCTCAAGTCCTCTTTTCGAACACGGATCCGACTGAACGCACACGCAGTTGTCAGTGCTCACACGCGTATTTAGGTGTATTATGCGGAAAGAACGACGCGCATTACGATTTTTAGGTTTTTTTTTTTTTGAAAAAGAGAGTGAGGCATATCTACTCGTACTTCACCTCGCGTCCCACATGGAGTTTTTTTTTTTTTTTGAAAAAGAGAGTGAGGCACATCTACTCGTACTTCACCTCGCGTCCCACATGGAGTTTTTTGTTTATATTTCTGTTTGTTTAATAATAATAAGCATTATAATATTATAGTTAATAACCTTGGAACGAGTGTTATCAGCTGATATTTGTAAACGTTAAAATATGTCAAAATACCTTACTAGGTATAACAAGTGACGTGATATGATATAAGTAGTTGAGTGTAATGGGTACCAATACACCTAGTGGTAATATTTCGTTGGTATATTATTTTAATAAATTATAAATTGTATTTTAATTAATATTTAATACTCTGTTATCGACGTTCAGTATTCTTAATTTTAAATACATCGTCAATGTTTTTGACAACATTTAAAATAAACTAACCATATTTATATCAACATAACTATGTGTTTATGTATGTACCTTTATTATTTTTATTTGTTTATTATTCTTTAATCTATTCCCTTCGAGACTCACGTCTGTCAAAACAAAGAAACATCCTTAGTGATAGACGTTGCAGTGTAACCTTTAAATATTAATGTATACAAATAATTTCAAAACTGCTACATAAATTATTATTATTATTATTATACATTGAAACCTCTCCCTATCAAACACTCGTGAACTAAAATTTTGTCCATTATTTGGAGGTGTCCGCTTTTCAGCGATAGTTCAATTTAATGAAAATTATTGCACATGACAATTATTAATAGCTACAAATATTAAATGTTATTATGATGTAAGTATACTTGTATTTATTGTATGCTTAAAGGTCTCCTACACACTTTGTGGCGTCAGTAAAATTAGTCCAGACACAGTGTATGCGAACCTTTATAATTTATAATTATTTAATTATGTAGGTACCTACTATGTATTTATTATTTAAAATTTATTGAGAAGGTAAATTTCATAAGATGGGGGTGTATTATTTCAGTTGTCATCCAGACGTTTTTATGCCAATGACAATCGATGGGGAAGGTTGTTCTAAACTTTGATTTATGCAATCCATAGTTTATTATTCAATACTTACCGGAAAAATTATCAAAATTAAAAATTAAAATGTCATAAGAATATGTAGATTTCAGAGGGGTACTTAAGAAAAAATAGTGAAATCATGTTTCCCCCCCTCCCTCCCGAAAAAAAGTCCCGTTTTTAGATGTGTCTATAGTTTATCCGTGTGTTCATCTATTTATTTTTTAAATGATATTACGTCAATATATAAATTGTTTTGTTTCATAATCTGAAGCAGAAAAGCATAATTATCTACCTATTTTGTTTATCTGAAATCGAGTCGAAGTAATAAATAATATCGATAATTCAGTATTTAAAGAGTTGTGCTTACGTTATTATTGCGTTTTAGGTGCTCTCTGCGCTGTATACAGATAACATACGTTCGATAGTTACCACTGAGAGTGTTAAGGTTTTTATCACTACCTATTAAATTATATATTATTATGCTCCTCTGGCGAGCGCGTTGACAATGTGTCTTCAACGGAGCACGACGTGCTATTAGTCGCCGATACTGTTATGATTCGATTTCGTCGTCCGTGCAGTCGATTCGTTTTTTACCATAGTAATAATAGTATGTAATGAGCTATGCACACGTGGGTAATATACGAGTGGGTGTGCGAGTGTGTGCTTTCGATGAATACGTCCGACGATACGAGCAGATGAGTAACGCACAAAGACGGCGGCACTGTATACCGCCCGTGCTTCAAAATACCTGTATAATAAGATTTTTGACTCGAGAGGACGCACAACAATAACAAAATAACAACGGCATATTATATGGGTACGTGTGCGGATACATACGCATTATTTGCGTTGTCGTCGCCGCTCGCGAGACGGAGATATGGGCTCTTCGATGGCGTATAATACAATAATAATGTCATTTTATCGGTGTGCGCTGCAACAATAAGCGGGGGCGCGTTTTTGTACTCGCGAGAGAAAATATTTGTGTACGGACACGATATATTTTCATCGAGATCCTGCTCCTGCCCAGCGGTCCTCTGGTCGTTTACACGGAAAATGTCTGCTACGCTCGTCGGCAAAACGAAACGACCAGGCGTATTGTTGTCGTGCCGTTTATTATATTATTATGTATTGTACGATATCGCGAGTTGTATGCGATTTTTTTTTTTTTCGATTGTCGTTATACGACGACGCTGCCGCTCGTATGCAGTGCATAATGATGATATTATGTTGTTGCTAAAACGGGAAATCGTAAATCATGCCATACGCGTGTGTAACAGTACAGTTTTCGGTGATATCGGTTCTCCGAAACGACGAATTGCCGTCCCTTTCAATGCACCGGCGAGGGACTAAACGAATATCGCAGCTAGTGACTTCGCGGTGCAGACTCGTAACAATTATAATATTCCTGTAACGCGATAGTATGTGACTCTAATATAAATTATAAAACACGGGGGAGGGGGGATAATCCACTGCCCCGAAGAACCCAATCGCCGCATGTGGGTGCAGTTTGATCTTTTGCCTCACGATCCGAATGTTGGTAGTCAGTCAATCGGAATACACAGGGTTATTCAAAATGATTCATCCGATTTCAAATGCTTTATGGATTTGTACTTTTTAAGTTTATAATAGTTAATTAATGTGATACAATTAAATAAAAGAATTACATTTCAGACGTTTGTCACCTATAAAATATGTTCTATGTGGCTTCCCGCGAGGTCACACGAACAACATCTAGTCGGAACTCAAATACATTCCCTGCTTGAAATTGAATTAGCTCGTTAGACAAAGCAGTTTTTTAGAGTGTGGTCTCTGTCGGCCCGTGCCCAAATAGGTATGAGCCGATCCGACGATTTGTAAAAGTAATTTAAATGTTAAAAAATTATAACATTAATAAAAATTAATATATGTACTGCTTGGTTTTGCTGAAAACACGTCCACACAGTGCATAATATTACTTATTGGGTGTATATATTGTTCACGGAAATTCAATATGACAACGTATCCTCATCTATTTGTCTGAGATTTGATACACCGATACCGTCAGGTATATGGTCATCGGAGAAAGCAAATGAAACACTATATCACAATGAATATTTCCAGCTAGTGATAATTATATGCATTTTCATTGTCACTTGCCTAGGCAGATAGACTTTTACATTTTTTTAGTGAAAGCTATAAATCATCAGCTATTATACATAGTAGCCCCGGTAATAACTAATAACTCTGAAATAAAAAACCTTAAACTTGTATACTTTTATGATATGAATAAAAGCTATTGCATACCTTAGGATGTGGTTTTTCACAGAGTGATATTTACTTTCAATGTTCGAGGTGTACATAAAAAATGCAGTCTGCAGCGTAAGTACCTATGTATTATAGGTAAGTACTGACAACAACAATCTTTAATTTTTTAATACTTTTTTTTATTATTTAAATGGCATGCCGTACTATAAAGAATGGACTCCCACCTGTAATAGTGTTTTGATATATTTGAACGAATGAAGATGATTTATGAGCTATGAAAAACAGTGAAACATAGTAATAACGTCTAGGGACATTGCATTGTCACACAGTCCCATCATTTTTCGATCAAGACATAAGTTTTAATTGAACCAATTCGTCTCTGTGAATTAAATCTCAGCAGAATTTAAAGATAAGCTAAGGTACCCGTAAGTTTATAAATACTAAAATTTAACTTCGTTAACGTGTGTCATACAGGTTTTGTCTTACTGTTTGTATCATAATTCATAATGACTTATTATACTGCGTTATGTGCAAGATTCTTTATCATCATTACTTATAATATTGAATATGCTTCTATTTTTTATTCTTTTTTTTACATATTTAATGTATCTACTGAAGTATTTTAGACGTGTTAATTAATTAATTTATTTTTCAAATTTTAATAAACTATTTCTTGTTATTATGGTATCATCATTAAACAGTTTGCAGTTGTCATAATAAAAATACAAATTATGAAATAATAACATAACATTTTAAACTCTGCATAGAGGATCATGGAACTTAAAAAATGCACCAGTTATCTAAATGTATGTATAAATACCTTTTTCAATAATATTGATCATCAATGTTACCAAATTACGTCTAAGAAGTGTATTTCAATTATTGGTCAAAGTCAAACCATATTTCGTAAAAGGATAATTTTATTGCATAATATATTATATTACAAACAAACAAACAAAAATAAAATCGCAAAATCGTTAATGACGGTGGAAAGGCTAAGTAATGTAACCCAGAATAATGACATTTTACAGGAGCGACTAAAGTTTTAATAGTTTTGTTAAGAATAATTTTAAAAAATAATATAGTTTTTGCTCAAAATGTCAACAAAAAATTATTTGAGGGTATGGTAGGTTATGATAGACATAACCAGGTATATGATCACGTAGATCCTTTGCACAAGACATTGATTTTAAGTGAGTAATAAGTACATTGAAGTTGACGATTATAATGTTGTGTAGCTCGGCGTCACTTTACACACAAAAACATGTGGTGAGTACAACATACCGTAAAGCCGTATTCGATGTGATCATACCTGGTTGTTTCTATCATCCTGCATTTAAGGTTATTAAAAAAATACGTATTTATTAATATTTGGCTGTATCATGATTATCTATGTTTCGTCGGCGGTATGGGTTCCATAATTTGGCATTTCCACTGTCAATAATATAGGAGGTTACACAACTCTCTTGAATAATAATATTAATAATAATAGGTAATTTAGTTTATCTAATGCCAACGAGATTATACATAACAAAGAAGAAATAAAAACGAAAATGGATGAAATGGATTAAAAATTATTAAATCTCTTGTTGACGTCCATCTCGGGTACGTTGACGCGTTCTTGGTGTCTGTACACCCGCGATTTGTCCTGATGGTCTTTTATGCGGTTGTTGTACCTTTCTATCTGTTCTTGCAATATTTGGTGTTCGATCTGTAAATAATAAAATAATATATCAACACGATAATGTCAAGTGAACGTTTTATATTCAAATATGTATGTTTTTATTTAATAAATTACAGTATGTAACGCATTATCACGTGAAAAATACCGAAAACGCAATATATGTTATTAAAAAGGCGTACAATTATAGTTTGAGATTTGGGTGAGGGGGGCCCTTGACTCTTGAGGGAAGATTTTGATGAAGAAATCATATTTTCATGTACCTATTCTATTGTGGTGTAAAATGTTCAGATCTTGTGGCGGCTTAGCCCCCCTGATATTTGCTCCTATATGTATTGGTACTATAAGACACCAATATTGTTTTTGATAAACTCCATACTGGTTAAATGTTAATGATATGATATACCGTACCATTGCTCGTTCTTCGTCGAATTCCAAACATCCAATGCCGTCTAACTTTTCTAAATTGATCCGACCCTTCCACTGCACGCACACCCCGTTCATTATAAACGGCGATAATATATGGACCTGCAAAAAGATTAAATTATTAGTTTTTTGGTTTTGTTTCCCCTGAAAACCACTGACAAAACTGAAAAATTAATATCAGTATAATAGTTAAATACAAAGTGGGTCTATCTATAAGTGCAAGCAGTGACATGATTTCACACATTATTTAACCCCGCTCGCTCTTTCAGCTGTAAAATTGTATATATTCCTACCTATCTCATACCCTGCAATTATTAGATTTTTTTTCGGATAAACTTTTCGCCAAACTATTGGTTCGAAAAATGTATGGGTAAATGTACGTTGTACGTCGACGATTTCAGAAACAATTTTAAGATAACCGTTTAAAAAATCAACAAGGTTGGTGGGCTTATACACACACGATAAACAAGTAAAGACTAAAAAAATAAAGGCAACACAATAAACGTTTTAGAACGAAATAAAATATAAAATGTACCTTAAATTGTCTCGGCGCTTTTCAAATAATAATAATAATAATAATAATAATAACGAACACTCGTTATGATATAATGATAACAGTCTATTAAATAACAAAAACATTTTGCATTGAGTAAATATTTGTCGCCGTCGGAACTCATAAAATCGAATTATCCGAGACAATACACAGTGCGGAGTTATGCGCTTCAAAAATACTGCAGAGGTCGAGGGGGTGCTATAAGTACCCCGGCGGGCACCCCCGCGATTTGCAACCCGCGAACTTAATATTTATTCGGAACAATATGGCATTGTATTTGCATTGTATTGCGTTGCGTAACAGTCTCGGCCAACACCACACGGCACTGTCTCGCGGAATTCACCTTACGCCGCGTGGCGTCCCTCGCACATGCCTCGCGACGATAATAATAATAATAATAATAATAATAATAATAATAATAATGATGATGATGATGCGCATCGTGTGTACACCGCGTCGGCGATAAAGACGACGCCCTGTGAATCGCACGGTACAATATTAATACAAAATATGTAATATAAATAATATAATAATATAATGAATACAATATTGTAAGGCTGCCGGCGTGAAAAAAATATAAATATATAATATATAAAATATAAATAGCCGGCCGTGACGTTTTGTGCCGTCACACTCGGGAAATTACATCCCTCGGATGCCGAGGTGTTATATAATAATATATTGTATATATTTTATTGCGAGCACAACGGCGCAGGGTTAACGATTACATACGATGTACAACGTACAATGCGCATCGCACGCTGAGTCCGTATACGCAATATAATAATATTATAGTAATGTGTATATAATGTACGATTGTTATTATCATTGCTATACGTATTATATACACAGGATCACGCAACGCGCTTATTGTCCTGTATCCTTATGTATATACATATTGCATAATGCCTGTGCATGTATATAATATATACGAGTACGATACAATCGATTATCGTCCGTGCTATTATAATAAGGGCGTATATAGGTCCCATCGTCGCATTGTGCACGTAAACGCACATTATCGTCCGGCGCGTTTCCTGCCGTGATTTCCACCGTTTTTACGATATTTTGTCCGTCGTGTCCGTAAGTATAACACATTATAATATATTATATACGTATCGGTGGCAATAACGATATATTACGTGCGGTGCGCGACTCATAGTCCGACGTTAATTTATGTCGTTTGTGTGTGTGTGTGTGTGTGTGTGTGTGTGTGTGTGTGTGTGTGTGTGTGTGGGTGTGTGGATGTGTGGGTGTGTGGGTGTGTGGGTGTGTGCGTGTGTGTGTGTGTGACGCCGAGGAGAACGCAACCCTTTCGCATCGGCCGCGAAGAAAATCACTCGACGGCCACGTAGGTATACGAATGCTTCGTTTCGACTTTGAATATTTTTCACTGTGCAATCCTCCTTCTTTCTTTTGTCGACGACTATGATATTTACGACCCGTACGAGACGTCGCCGCCCACCGCGGTGCAGGACAACTACCCTCCTGCA
Organism: Myzus persicae; assembly: GCF_001856785.1. Classification (NCBI taxonomy): domain Eukaryota; kingdom Metazoa; phylum Arthropoda; class Insecta; order Hemiptera; family Aphididae; genus Myzus; species Myzus persicae. The sequence goes on from NW_019103632.1 coordinate 172,925, forward strand.
GTTCGTCTTACAGCGACAATTACTTTTTTTCTCGACATTTTTGTGTGACATTATGTGTACGTAATTTCGGAAAAATATTTACCATAACTCCTAACGAGAGATATCACGACATGGGACAAGTGAACGCAACCGTTTGAACACCAAAAACTAGCCTAAAAATATTGAAATAACTTGAGCTGCTTGTATAAAAATAAAAAATTATTATTCATTGCGATTTAACTGCTCGTCATTCCAATAGATTAACTGCAACTTTCGTCTCAATAAGTGCAGATTCTGAATCTCGAGTACTGAGTAGGTGTGATTGTTCATAGGTCTCAAAACTAAAATTAAGTTTTAAATTTCCATATGAACCCTACCATTACATTACATTTTATATTTACAATTACAGATATTTTTATAAGGCTGGCTTTCCAGTCATACTGAATGGTTTCCATTATCAAGACATATCATGTTACTCAGTAATCATTATGTACATTGTATTAGTCAAATTATTTACTTATTGTATTAACAAATGCAGATTGTAAGTTGAATTTATAGAAAAAAAACTTTTGCAACCGACCAGGGCCATCGGAACTCAATTTATCAAATATGTATAAAAATTAAAAATCCATTTTTGGATTTTGGTAAAAATATTTACTCAACGGATGACTTGATTAATGCCATATTTTTAACTAAATTAAAGAGAAAAATTGAACTCTGGATATTAATTGAATTATATTTTAAACTACTAGCATATTAAAACTATCAATCATACGATTGGATTTATGTGTCGTGGTCAGCTATCTCGTTTTTGATTAGACAACGTTTATATTTTAAGATAGCAAGCAAACGTAATATTATAATTGCATATCCTATAAACGATTGTTAAAATTTAACAGTGTATGAAACAATCAAAAAGCTCAAAAATATACTACCTATAGCAGGTAAGTATTTACAATATAATATTTATGAAAATAGAAATATTATTTTTGATAACCATTTCGCTTCACATCCAAGTGCTTTAAACCTGGGATATTAGCATTTCGAAAAAAATTCTGAATATTTTTACCTGGGTACACAAGTATAAAATCTTTCCTAATATAGTAATATTTATAAATATATTTATTTACCAAATATACGGCACTATACATAATGTCTGCAGAAGAATAAAACATTTACGAGGACAGACTCGGGGTGGACTGTGCTTTAATGTTTACAATACATCGTAACAACTTACGACTGATACGTGGTATTGACATTATCTGTACCTAATTTTCATTACCATTACATGTACAGTACAATTTTTTATCTATGACGATACGATATTCAGGGACAATATTCGTCCGTGGACCGCGCGATCGTCAGGCCCAAAGGATTTTAGTCACGATCGACCGACGACGGTGGCGATGCACAATGGCTCGAAAACTGTAATATATTACACGTGATGTATAAACATAATACAAATCGGACATATACGTAACGCCTTTAATGCGTTTAAAATATATAAATTCACAGCACCAGTAGGTAATATATTTATATATATTTTATATACATGCATTTTATATGACGCTCACACACCAGGGACGACGACGACGTTATAAACATATACGACGTACGTAGTAAATAATATAATGTTATACACAAAAAAGAAGCGTCGAACAATATTGTTGGGTACAAAAATGGGGTATAATATATACGGGTATAAAAAAAAAGGGTTTTTGGACATTGGGTGCGTATATAATAAAATCCTTTACGGTAGATATATACACACATTATAAGAACACGTGTTGATTTGATACGCATATATATATATACATGCTGCAGTGTTTGCCACATGACTCGGCGCGATACACCGTATATTGTTATATATAATATTTAGTGTTACATTATATATATATACCTATATTGACTTTAATACACAATATCGTGTATACATAACATAACCTGATGTCGATAATCGGTGAAACTTTAACACTATACAACAAACACGCCGAGTGAATATTCATACGGATACAATAATATTATGATATTATTCACTATTCGTATACATAGATATCTAGAACTTAATTAACTCGAAATCATCGTTACCTCAAACTTTTTGCCGCGGTCTCTAGAAATTTCTAATATCGTATTAGTCGTATTCTTGGATAACTCGAACTTTTTGTCCCATCGACTTTGTTTTCACCAAGTCCAACTGTACATATATTGGCTATTTGCCGAACAACCGTTACCTACCGGCATTTCTTCTTATTTAGAATTAATTGTACGCTATGCCTAATTAATATTTAGTAATTATAATGTATAAGAGAACTCCGATGGTGTTTATATCGATTTTAATACGAATAAAGTCGAGAAGCCCCGTGCGGTTTTTCAAAATTCTATAAAATTTGAACATTTTATTTTACATTTCAACTGCCACCTTAACTGTTATAATATTTGTTCACCAATCTTCAGCCCCAAACCTATTTAGAAGATTAATACCCAAAAAAATGACAAGGGAATAATTCTCAAGCTTTGTAGAATTTTCGGATTTTGATGATTATTTTGTATCTGAGAGAAGAAAACTTTCTACATTGAACTCGATGTTTTATGATTTTTTTTTAATTTGTATAAAAAGCATAAAATTGTTTTATTTTTGAAAACATATTATTAAGTTTGAAATTATAATACTGAAGAACTATGTTCAATGCGTCCTATAGAATAATACCCTATATTTAAAATTATAATTGGTGATGATTATAAATTATCAAATTTGGTTGAAACACAATCATTATTCCACAGAGTGTATTTTTGTGGGCGAACTTACATTATCTGCAACGGGAGCCTTAATATCCTTAATATTATTGCAAAATCTGTAGTTTTTATTTATTTTCAAATGCATAATATAATATACTGAATAAGATTTTTAGTATTAGTGTTATTATCGAAATAACGATAGTACACAATCAAAGTTATCCTGTTTGTACGGCGAAAACATATAAGTATTATCACTTTTATCTGTTTAACTGCAGAATATTATTCGATTTTTTTCCCACGCACAAAATATTATGCCTATATGTTTTCGATATTTTTAAATTGCTATAAGAATATAATTGAGAACATTGTTGCATTTTAGAACTGTTTCATGAAAAAATAATCACTCATGTATATAAAAGTGAAACAAAAAAATTTTAAAAATTTTAATGTTAATTCTATAATGTATTCTAAATATTTTGAAAATGTACATAATATATAAAATTATGATTTAAGCCTAGCAGAATGTTTCAAGCTGCTAAGATTAATATTTTCAAGGGACTTTTCAACTTTGACCAAAGTACCACAAATAGATGGAATCATGTACTATAAAGCATGCTAAATGTCGAACATTGAAGCTTTTTTAAAACCGATATACATTCATTCTCTAATGAAATCATTGCTCTATAATTATATATTATATAATTTACCGGGTGTACCGTATACGTACCTACATTCCTACGCTCAGAATGTAAAATAAAAGTTTTTTTTTTCTACATAATATTATCATATGTATTCTATCAACAGTCTCTATAGCCTATTATTATGTACATCATACAGTGCAACATTATAAGATACCAATACATTTACCAATAAGATATTTCACCGACAATAATGTCCGACGTTACGGAGGTAATACCATGATGTGCGCGTGCAAAGGTACGACGGTGTTGTGTGTGTGTGTGTGTGTGTGTGTGTGTGTGTGTGTGTGCGTGTGTGTGCATATTGTGGTGTACACTGTACATATACCTCCGTCACGGGACCGGACCACCCAGTACACATATCGCCGAGGTCCGACGACGCGATACCCTACCCTTGGCGCGCGCGAGAGTGATGGGAATCGTGTGTCGTGGTCGTGTACCATCGTCGTTATTACACGGTCCGCCGACACACGATTCGTGTGTGTGTGTGTGTGTGTGTGTGTGTGTGTGTGTGTGTGTGTGTATCGCGTATTTTATACCGGACGACCGACGTCGTATACAATATAATAATATAATACTGTTTACACAGAGGTGGGGGTACATGCGGCTCACAGTTGTATATTATGTGTTATTACGCGTGGTAGAGGTGCAAGATACACGAAATCGGTAGCCGCGCCCGAAGACGACGTCCGGGAGCTTATAAGAGAATCCGATGTGTAGTGACCTAGTACATAAATGTATAATACGACGGCTTTTGTGTCGCAATAAAATGCTCCAGAGTGGGTGGGCAATTGGGTTTTGAAAATATGTTCTTCTCTCGGTATTCGGTTGTCGTTTTTAATATTTCTATAGTTTTTTATGTTCATTGTCCTCATAAGCGCGCAGCCCTTCCTACCGGCGCATTCCGTCTTTTTAATGGTAGAATCTAACAAGTAATGTATAATTTTTTATCAATACCCTTTTTAATCCAACTAATCATCAAGTTTTTTCTATTTTGAATTTCATATTCTAATGCAAAATATTTATCGGAGTATGTCGATTTATGAAGATCGAATTTTGAACGATGAATTTATTTGTTATACACTTATACCTATTACCTATTAAAACTTAAATGTTTGATGAGTCGAGTATAATTGACCGGACAAACATTTCGATTGTACACATGTGTGATATGAACTATAAAATTATCAACCTGTATTACATATTTACATTTTTCGTTTTCATAATCTAATTGATTATTTGTATTATTTTTAAACGACAATTTAATAATTTTTTTCCAATTTAATTATTGTTACAGAGCACAACATATTTTCGTCTATACTTAAGCTCAAAAAAAAGTTCTTATAATAGTTGGTTAAAAAGTTATCTAACGACTGAATGACATTTTAAAAAATGTATGTTATTTTTGATAATTCGTTTATAAATAATTACCTGCGAGGATACTATAAATATCGGGTGAATGGTAATATATCATCCTTGTGATAAAGGCTATAGATTTTACCTTTTTCAGCCAATTTGATTGGTGAAAAAGTTCTAACTTTCAAATTTTTGAAATTAACTTAAACTTATATTTTATGCGTTTTTGTAATAAAATGCATGAGAAAAACAAGTAACAACGTAGTGTGCTTGCCTGAGCCTTGTGGCAACCAATAGTTATTTAAAATCCTTCATAGGGCTGAATTCCTAAATCCATCCTTGAGTAAGGAGGTATAATAAGTGCTAACATTAAAGAAATCACGACTTTTCAACAGGATTATAGAATTGAAGTGTAAAAAATAAAAATTTCATTCAAGGAAGTTAATAAATATTTTTTTTTTCCAAACAGAAGAATCAGCACTGATGACGCACGCTCAAGTGGCTCAATTAAAACTCTCTCGAGCGGGTAGGTATATCGTATACCTAATATTACCCATGTATTAGCTGTATGGAGGTAGTTGTTATTCTATTATTATTTATTTTTTATAGCTGGTGCACTTTGGCTACCGTGGTCGTGGGCGACGAAATCCAACCCGCCAACTCGACGTGTATCAAATTTTATAATTATTTTTATCGCGATGTATAGCCGTACATTATATTGTGTATATAATATCATAGACTGCACTCATGTCACCGCAGTTGTCGGAGACCGGAGGAATGCGGTTTGGCCGTTAGCGTCACTCCACCACCGGGCAGGATCGTGTGTCCGCGTGCGTAATATTATAATACCCATACGCCTTACTCATAGGTATGATTTTAGGGTTCCAAAGTCGTTGTCGTGAAAACAAGCACTCGATATTAGGTACTGAAATATCTAAGTGTTATGAATAATATTATTTATCGTAAATATCGGAAAAATAATAATTTGTATGAAATAAAAATCTTATACCTAATTCGTTTTTATGAAAATGATGAAACAGGTACATAAAATATGNAAAGTTCCTATTATTAATTTGTATAAGTTAACCTAAAATTTAACTATATCTACATAATTTGTATTTTTTAATAATTATTTTTTTGTATTTTGAACCATATTTTTTTTAGTGTTAAAGTAAAAAAAAATAGTACCTACCCCTTTATTAACGTATCTCAAAAAAGTGGGGAGCTACACTACTTTCCTTCAATCTATCAATTTTTATTTTATAACGTAGGAGTCTATATTTTATATAGATATTATGCATCATTGGCCCTTCCATTTTATCATAAACATTAAACATCATACATTAATACATTATATTAGTAGGCACACAATTAATAAAATAACATTGAGTACCTACAGCTGTACTCGATGCTAATACTTATAAGAATTATAATTTAGGAACTGCAATTTATTGTAAACAATGTTATACAAATCATCTAAGTTTAAGTATGTCAAGGCTATCTCCCAAAAAAATGTGGGGTTGGTAGATTCCATACTATACTCATAAGTCATATTTATCGTTAAGTAGTACACAAAACATTGCTAGACCATAGCATATTGGTCTATAAAACTATAAAAGTAATTAATCCATGAGTACTATACTATATATAACAATACTTGTATTATACAAGTTACTGAATACTTAACATTATATTTTATTTTAATATTATGTTTACAGTTTAATTAAATAATAATATTTTTTTAATTTCATTTTTCAATTAACTTGATTTACATTGTAAATTTTTTATTAACAGGTTAATGATTTGGTTTTTGAATATATTGTAAGTGAGATGCGTCCAATTGTAACTTGCGAAAAACCAACTTTTCGCAAATTGATTCTGGGACTAACACAATCAAATGATGAAACAATTCTGCCAAATAGAAAACAAATGTTAAAACAGTTGACATCAAATTACAATGCCTATGTATTAATGCTAACTGATTTGATTGATAAACAAAATTATATCTGCACAACAGCTGATATTTGGAGTGGGAATAATAAAAGTTACATGGGTATGTATGATATTTATTTAAGTTTTGCAATATGAAGTCTAACCTTTAGTTAACAAACTTGAAATTTCCTTGGAAAAATATGTTTCTATGTTTTTAAGTAATCTGAGAGTAAAATAGCCCATAACAATTTATTAAACCTACTATATTTTTTAAATAATTGTGATTTACAATCAGTTATTTTTCATGAAATATCGTATTATCACTTATCTGTTAGTTTTTAACAATTATATTTTAGATTATAATTTAAACTTATTAATTTAGATAGAAATTAATTAATTAATGTTGTTATTTTTAGGAATGACTTGTCATTTGATTGATTCTGAGACATATCAACGTAAATCGTATGTCTTAGGCTGTAAAAGAATCAAAGGAAGTCACAACTACTTAAATATAGCTGAAGTCATGACAGAAATAACACAAAATTTTGGAATCCATTATTCGAAAATTACTCACACAGTGACTGACAACGCAAGTAACTTTGGAAAGAGTTTTAGAACATTTTCAATAGGCTCATCAGTTCAGTCAACTTCAGAAGTTGGTGACTTAAATGAAAATAGTTCAGATTCTGATAATTCTGATTTAGAAATAGATAATATGGAAATAATGGATGTAGAGAAACTTTTTATTAATTTGGAGCAAGAGCAACTTGATTTACATGATACAGATCATTCTTTTTATTTACCACAACATTTAAAATGTTGTGCACACACATTAAATTTGATTGCAACCACAGACATTGCTAAAATCACAGATACTAACTATTTACAACTTTCTGAATCAACTTTTAAAAAATTGTATAGTTTTTGGAATTTAATCAGTAGAAGTACTGTTGCTTCAGATAAAGTATTTGAAATGTGTGGTTGTAAATTTCCGGTACCAGTTGTAACGCGCTGGAATTCTTTATATGATGCATCACTGAAAATCTTAAAACACAAATCTCAAATTATTAAGTTAATTGATGATTTACATTTGACTAAATTAAAATTAAATGAATGGGTATTTTTAGAAGAACATTGCAAAACCATGGAACCCTTAGCTATATCGTTGGACAAGTTACAAGGGGAAAATAGGAGTTTTTTGGGCTATGTAGCACCAACTATTTTAGTACTAAGAAGATTATTAATAGCATTTCCAAATCAGAAATATTGTAAGCCATTAAGTCTTACAATTATAAAAGCCATAGAAACTAGATTTAGTTATTTATTTGATTTAAATAGTCCGGAAAGTAAAAGTTTCATTATTTCTTCCATAAGTCATCCTAAATTTAAACTCAGTTGGGTACCAGTTAGGTTTATGAATATTTGTAAAACACTATTTTTAAATGAGTGTAGTGTTGTAGCTGCCACTTCTGAACAATTTATGAAGTCTGTTGTTGTAGAAATAGATTCTGACAGTAGTGACAATGAGTTTTATGGGAATATCTGTACCGAAAAGAAAATTGATGATTATACAACTGCTTCAGAAGCAAAGCGATTGAATTATGCAAATTTACAGGCTATATCTTACCTAAGTTCAAATAAAAAAGATTTAGACGTTTTAAATGAATACCCTATCATTAAAGAGGTATTCCTAAAATACAATACCACGATTCCATCCTCAGCACCAGTCGAGAGANGTTTTACGCATTTGGTAAACGGATGTAAGTTATTGTTCGTAAGGTTAGGCGTCATCTCATACCCAATTACCTACCCATTGGTACTTAAAATTAAATCACAACAGTTTTATTTGTATGCAATTATCGTTTAGAACGTACCAAAAACAGTTTAAATCTCAAAATATTTTATATAGCACACGTGCTGCCACGTAGGTGTACAACACGTTTAAGTTTTAACCATTATTGCAAGTTTGATTTGTCTTAATAACTCGTGTTGGTGAATAAAAATCGACACGATGGTCACCGCCTAGATACCTTTATTATAAACATGTAGGTACAAATACCCGTGCACGTAATTAAAGGCTTTTATCATTTTCAGCGTCAACACGTTGAAAATGTGTCGTACGCCGCACGAGGTGTTTATGACGTTTGTTTTAGTAATTATTTCACCACCCTCCCGAAATTCCAACTGCAGAATAAAATAAAATAATATATATTATATAACATAATGTTTCCAATTGGGGTTCGTCGCCCGTAGGCAGTAATAATAATAACGACAATTCTGCTGCACTGTGTTTAACATATTCGCCGTTATACCGGAAATGGCGCTATTGTTAAATATACGGATATGTGCGGCGTATGAGATTGACGTACGATCGATGTTCGGCGATATTTACAACAAAATAATAAACTTACATTTTATTGCAATATACGACGCCACGGGTTGTAAGACCTTTGCCAAAATTAATTATCTTTAAACGTCTTTGTGGCCGAAGCGTCGTGCGTAAATTATGGGTATAAAAAAAGAACGGCGAAAATAAATCTCGGCATATCGCTCGTATACTTATATGCTATACGTCGTACCGAAATTGTCATCATTAAAACTTAAGTTGATGAGCTTCGCTTTTTCCTCTGTACTCCCACACTGTAACTATTCTTGGACTTACAAAATTTAATTTTAAAAACAGCACCCATACGGTTGCGTATATACACAGTTATTGTGGTGCCGTATTGCTGAAGTCCATTCATTATTGTAAGTCCACTCTATTATAATTTATAAATGTGTACCTAAATAATTTACAGTAAATGTACGTTATATTATAATGATTGTACATATAATAATTATAATATACCTATATAATGGAAATTACGTCGTACTTAACCATCCACTCGAAAATATATTATCATTTATCATACATAATTATATAAATAATACACAAATAAAATATATACATTATAATGGATAGTGTAAAATATGTCATTTCAGGGTGTAAGAGTATACCTATAACACATATATACATTTTTATACGGTCAAGCCTTACATCCGAATAATGTTTATATTATATTTAAGTTTTTATATTTTTATACGTGCAGTGTATGTATTGCATCTGTTTAGTCAATTCGAAAGTATTTCAAAATTATGTTATTTTTTATTACATCATTGTTGTTGAGTGAGGTACATTATACTTATTATTGATATAATTATTTATTTTTGTTGGCCATCAAAAGACACGCACACCAATCCCGCGCATCCACCCGTCTTTTCGGTAGGTATGCGCCGGTGTCCAGTAGACTAAAAAAAAAAGTGCCTTCACTCGAACATATTATAATATATTATATATTACCGTACATATATATACATATTTATTACATAGCCATATACGTGTGTGTGTGTGCATACAATACCGGGTTCACAACAATAGCGATATATACACATAAGCCGGAGTAAACACGAGGGTGAAAAAAAAAGAAAAGAAAAGATTGTATACAAGCAAACATCTGAAATTGAAACCGGGCGTACTTGTACGATGATATTATTGTGTTGTCAGCTCTTCAGTAAATTTGTCAGGGCTGTCAAAATCGCGTATCGTAAAAGTAACATAATGCCTATAGGTACGTAAGTATACGCCTTTTTCACGGGTAATTTTTCAATTATTACATAATATAGTTAGGTACCTACCCATATAGGTGCTTGTATATATTATTATAATATTATATCGTACCTACATGATGGTCATTCAGTGGTCGTCGCGAGGGAGTTTCGTTTTTCCCATTGCAATCGTACTGTACCTACCCTCATCTTACGTCTATATTATATTGATCGGAGGACAATTATTTCTAATCGTCAGGAGTATTGGCTTATATTTATTTAAGTATGGTTTTGAGCTTTGACTAACTTTTTTTTTTTAAACATCCAACAATTAAAAGACTATCTTGGGCTTTTATGTGCAGTTGGAAGTTGGAACAAACAAAAATGTTACAATACGTCAGTATATCGTCTGTTTTACTTAGAAATGATGTCTCTCGTCAGCAGAATGCCCAAATCGCAGTCGGCTGTAAACAAATAACTACACCAACATACATTTCGACTTGCAATCTTATCATTATTGTAATATATATGTGTGTAGTAGGTGTGTATATAATACAATATGGTTATACCTATATCCTATTTATCACACTTGAAAAACTACCCCAACTGCACCGGTCGCTGTAAATAATATTATTAACATTTGTTGTAAATATTATACGTATAACGTATTGTAACACTGTCGTCAGTTTGTATAGCATTGTATTATTATTATATTGTCGCAAGCATTCCCAAAACACTGCCGAGTGTTGACAAGGGGAAAAACGCTCGGATCAATATGCGCTTTCGAAAAAGAGGGTTGCATGGATGAGGGGAGGGATTATAATTGACGCCATTTTGTTTTCAGAGTTCCAATGGCACTATTGTTGTTATAACGAATAGAATTTCAAAGAAAAGAGGAAGTATTTTCATTGTGTCATGTCATTATTCTAAATCATATATTATATTACATAATATATAATATATGTGTATGTGTACATGTGTGTGAGTTCACAAAATGTCATAGACAGATTGATGTATATTTATAATATAATGTATATACACTTTCCACAGTAAGAAATGCAACTTTTAATGATCATCCTAATACGTAATAAGTAATAACATATAACATCTAACACCTAATAATCTAATTAATGTTACTAATATTATGGTTCGTTGACAGCGATATTAAATTTATTGTATTCTTCATCATTATTGCAATATACATTTTATATCTATATAGTCACATTTCACGAGACATCGAATTCAAAACTTCAGAACAATATTTTTATATTGTACACCAATATAAAAGGTAAAAGCGGGTATTTTTGAAAACTATGCAATGTTCACGTAAACTTTAAACATATATATAAAGGCATATTGCAAATATAATATTTATAATATAGTATGTAATGTATTTATATATAAACACCTAGTATGCACTCATATATTTTCTTATTTATACAGGTTAAGGTTGAATAATATTATTGAAGAAACTATATCGATGATTTCATAATATTTACATCTGTCCTCGACGTATTTTGGACATAACCTAACCTCGCAAGCTTTTGGCCAGTATTAGTAACTGAATATTATTATTACCTAACTGCCAACGGAATAAAGTACTGTACTAATACCATATACTTTAAAAATGTATAATGATTTTAGATTAAACATTTATACAGTTTATACCAACGTTTTAATTTTAACTGTACCGTAATGGGCTTAATGGTTTTACAATCATATTGGTCAGCAAATGGAAATATACTATCTATACAAATAGGTATAGGTATACTTAGAGTTTAGATATTATAAATAACAAACTTTTTTTCTATAATTTTCTAATTTCTACTCATCATATTAGCTTTGAATCTTAAAAAATAAATTATGACAATATTAAATATATTTTCTTACCATTCCTGGTTCTTTTTCAAAATCGCAATAACCAATAGTGGGTTGGTGGTAAGATGTCATTGACGGCATATTCGGAGTGAACATGAGTTGAAGATTTGTTCCTGTCGTGGCGAAAGCCTATGATAGCAAAATGAAAAATGTATAAACAACAAACCTAGAAAAATAGTTACTCGGCTGCGATCCGAATCGTTATTATTGATTTAATACTTACGATGTCCACGTGTCCTTCACGACAACCCATTTGAAAACGGTTTTGTCGTTCTTCATGAGGCCTGTCTCTGTAGCTTGTATACCTGACCTGTAAAATAAAAACAAAATATAAGTACAATTCATTTTACTGGTATTTCATTTATATTTTGTATGGTTTGAACATTTATATAATATTATTTTGCGTAGTTACGCCTCAAATGAAATTAAGAGAAATACTGAAATGACTGAAATGAACAAAATTCAGCTCAATCCACGAAACGGGTGCATAAACTGCAGTTTGTACAATTTAAAGATAGAGAAACAATTTTCATATTTTATGATGTGGACACAATTAAAATTTGCTCAATTTACGAATTAGGCAACTACCTATATTATGTGTAATTTCGTAAGGATTATTATAAATAGAAGTATTATTTATTAAAATGTAACAAGCTTCATATTTAAACACAGCGTCGTGAATTGGTATAAGATATCTAACGGTCAAAGATACAAAAGTGACTCGTGTTCAAAATGAATGCATTTTATGTAGGTAATTTATCAAAATGTATTCATCAGAATAAATAGTAATCAATATTATAGGCACTTATGTCTTACTTCATATTTCCGTGATCTAAAAGAAAGTAATATTAGATGAAAATATACAAAAAATATATTCAAATTCATATTGTCTTGTCTGCAGCTCGTCACTCTAATTATATATGTACTTCATGACATTGTAATAATCGAAATGAAAAATTATTTGGCCATTGTGCATATAATATTGACTTATAAAAAAGAATATTAAAATATTAATATGACTGTAGATTTATGAAACATTTTTACTTAAATTTAACTATTTTAAATTCACTATCAAATACTTTAAACGCACACTAAATTACGTAGTTATTTATTTTTTTCAACTTAAGAAATGTATGATGATATGATGCGGTATTATTGATTTATAGTTTATACACTTATAATATAATAACTAAAAAAAGAATATCTATATATTCTTACTGGGCAAACAAAAATAATATGCTATAACGTTGATAAATGTAGTTCGTATGGGGTATAATGTTAGGTGTTAGCCACATAATATGGTTTCGATGCTATACAGCTGTGAATCGTTTAAAAATTGACCATTTAGATTTAAGACACACGTGGTGGTCAGTATGCGGCAATATTAAAATCAGGCACAGCATTTATATAGTGGCGGCAAAGTGTCACAGGACCTGGTCACTGGAAAGGGCCACATGGTATCCGATAACTGTCTTATATCAAGATTAATGACTTATTTCGGTCAAAATGTCTTTGTGTGTAGAGCCCGCTATAACGATCAACCAGCTAATGGAAATTTAAAAACGTAAATTGTACGTATTATAAATGCACCAACATGGTATACAATGCATGTTGTGCACTATTAAATCTAATTTAGGTATAGATAATATTTTTTTCTGCGGGTTTTGAACTAAAAATGCTTTTTCCTTCTTCTTAATGTAAATGCCAACTTCCTGATCCTGACCAGAACTATATTTAGTATATTATAATTTATAAGTCATCGATACTTCCTCAATAAATCACTAGCGTAATATGGTGTAAGATCACACGAGTTGCTCATAGGCTTCCGTCGCATTATATATTAGGTATTTAGTAAATCAGTATGGTACTCGACCTTTTATTCTTCATGCAGACATGGAGCCAATAGTCAGATTTTCATTCTTTCCTTACTATTTGGACTCAGATCAAAGTATATTTCAAAAGTGGCATACTCGTCAACAAACAATATTCCAAATACGGCCATATGCCATATAGCTAATGGAGGCGTTATAATTACCTATCGTAGATATCGTAGTTTGTCAGTACTCTAATAATTTCTGATGGTATACCCACCATTATTAAAATTTAAAAAAAAATTGTTTGAATTAAAAATAAATATTTAGAGATAATTTGATTTTTGTTTAATGCTATTGTCAAAATTGTATTTCCTCATTACTATATATTCCCTCCCAAGAGGTATACAAATGTTACACTGATAAAGCCCTAGGGGGAGGATATTCCCCTCCAGTTAAGAACCACTGATGTAAATAATATTTTGTAAGTAATTGCGCCGAATATATAGTAGGTACACGCATATATTTTTCTATAATGCGCACCTCTAGAACAAGACTGCCACAACTCAAAATTCATCAATTTTGAGTTATGACTATTGGTACTTTCGAATAGTGAAGAAATTACTTCAAATCGCTTTTTCACAAAATTATAAATGTTGTGTTGTGACAGTCTTGTTCTAGAAGTTCGAATAGTGTATTAGTATCGTGTTATTATGAACGCGTTAATATTATGGATAAGAATGTAGATTAAAAAGAAAAAGTAAAAACTATTGGTATTCGGAATAACTGTAAATTACATAAAATCGAAGTCCCGTAGAGCGAGTACAGATGCTTTGAAAGGAAAAAGCCACCTCGTAGGGTGTTAAATAATGCTCTACGAATCAGTCACGCTACTGTGCAGGTACAGTCTTATTAATCTTATTCATATACCATATTATTACATTGTAAAATAAAATATAGTAGCTATATAGTATATTTAGGCTATTTGCACGTGTAAATATATTTTTGACTATAATGAGTAACATATTTTGAGTAAATATTTTTACCATACACATTATTTCACATGAGACATTACATTATCATACTATCGAGTATATTCTATAGAGAATAATATTTATAATACTGACAAGTATACCTATGGAACTTCATGTGAAAATTAAACATCATATAATATATTTTGTATATTTATAAGTTTATAACACTATATTAGTTACCATTACCTATAATAGCTCGTAAGATTATTGTATACGCATGGTGCTTACAAATAAATTAAAGTCAAAGAACCAAAAAATGTATATATCTGACCTACCTACTCTATTGAAAGTCTTATCATTTTACATTATATATACATATTCGTTTGAGTTTAGATTTTTTATCAGTTGAGAAAACAATGCTATAAAAATCATAATAAAGGTATACTATATGTGGATTATATAGATGGATAGCTTTAATTTGCAGGCAGTATATCCGTGACACGTGTACAGTATAATACGGTTTTCATATTTGTTTTTGATTTTCCCATTACCATAATAATTTAACTTAACAATTAATAAAATGGATTTTTTTGTTAGTCGATAGCGAAATAAATTAATCACACTACTATTATAAGTAAAAGCATTAGTGCATTACGATTGCATACAGCAACTTGATGTTGAAATCTTCTCTATATATTATAAACATTTTAAATATTCTTTAAAATAAATTCGAGGGAATAGAATTCTAAGTACATCATTGAAACAAAAATTGATATAATATATTTAAAATGTTAAAAGAAAAATACGTGAACGTTTGTTGGATTCATATATTTTTACAGAGATTAAACGACTTCACTAGTGTTTCGTTGATTACTATCACTTGGACCGCCGTCCCTAATCAAATGGATACGAAAACTGTAGATATGGAAAAAGTTTCCTTTGGTTAGTTGACAAAATTAATTTTTTTTTACCGAAGTTTTATTTTATTTTAAATAGGTATAAAATAGTTTAATCATAAAAATGTAATAGAGGTACTTTGAAATTGATATACATTTAAAGAAAAAATCCATTTCGTTTTAATTACTAGTAAGATTTCAAGTTCTTATGTAGCGTAAAATTAAGTAACTACATAGGTAATCATTTTCATGTAATACATCATATTATTTTGTCGTTGTATATATACTTGTACAAGCACTGTGACGCACACCTATGCGTGTGTATAATGAAAAAAGTCATAATGTTGGTTCGTGGTTTTTATATTAAGCTGATCTAATTGAAATAGATGCGGACGACAGCATACCTATTACCGATTAGATAATAGGTAAACTACAATAATATGAACCTACCCTAAATCTAAAGTGCGGTATCTGTTTGATATAGACCACTTACCACTGAAGTGGACCTATCGAAGTATATATAGAGTCGTACTTACGTCACTCTCGCGACTGAGTCGTTTGAACAGATCGTCCGTCTGGAACTTGTTTTTCTGGTCGGGCACCACGCGGGGCATCTTGAACGCAAGCCTGGGCTTGGGCATTTGGTGCTCGAACAGCCCCTGGCACATGGGATTGAACGACGGCGGCATCATGTTGCCCGGGCCCATCGACCCGAAATCGTTCATCATGAGCATTGGACGATTTGCGTACGACTGACGCTATTGCAAGTATGCCTACTACTTTAGATAACCGTATAGTGTTGGTTTTTACCGGACGGTTGACGACGACTGCCGAGCTGGTAACGCCGTCGACAACGGTTGTATTATTATTTCGTACGCGAGTGAATATTGTTCTCGTTAATTTCGTCGAAAACACAATATGCACATGTCTGTGTGATGAATACTGTTGTACATTATAAATCGAGAGCGGACGATAGTACTACGGACGGACGACCGGGGTGGGCACCGTTGAAATACTACACGTGTAGTAGTAATAATTTTGCGCGTATATACTGTCAGCGGCACCACCGAACATACAATGACGTCGAGATGACGATGACTACGACGACGACGACGACGATAAAAATAATAATGTAATACGACGACGACGGTAGTTTAATATCGTATTGTGGAACGCACGCGCCGCCGCGATAGGGCCCGGTGAGCGGCGCGGTGGGGCACTAACTTTTTGTACCACCAGCGGGGGTTAGGCCGACCAATCGGATGCCGCGGCGGGCGTGTCCGGTATATAGTACGAGACACACTATAATAATAATAATAATAATAATAATAATAATAATAATATTATTTTCGACTGCATAATAATATGCGCCGTCTGTCGACGTCCTCTTCGTTCGTGGCTCTCCTATCGTACCTACCCTCGCCGTCTCTCACCCCTAGAGAAGCATCGTCGATGGTATTATTATTTATAATTTGAATTAAAATATATATGTTTTGTAGGAAAAGCGTGCGCCGAGAAAAGCTTTTCCTGGAAATTATGCGATGGACCGCCGTATTATTATTCGTCGCGTCGCATATTCGAGGGCGATATTATCATGTACTTTTATATAGATATGCGTGCGATTCGGAGGCGAAATTTTGGTTTATTATTCATTAAGACCGTGCAGCCGAAATGATATTAAAATAAAGGCTAGTAGTTTTCGCCCTCCCACGCTTCGAACACGCTTTTTAGGTCGGTTTGTAATTGTATATACATATATACTTAGGTATCTATCTGCCTGTAAATGTAAGTCCTCGCAAGCGTTTGCAGCCTTCGCAAATACTGCAGAAATGTAATACGTATTACGTAACTAATGTGAAAATAAAATATTCAAATTCATTTTTAACTTTGTCAATAAATTAAGTTTGTTTATCTTCAATGTTTTTCCTGTATGAACACTTATTATATAACATTAAAAAAAAATTAACTTTAAATAATATATACATTTTAATTTCAACTCTTCTAGGTAGGTAAAGCTTATGTCAACATTTTCGGCTATTTTAGTAATTATAAATTTGATTACTTTATATAAGGAAAACTGCAACATTTTTTTTAAGTATTCTGAATCCTAAAAGTGTTTTGACTGATTCGGGTGCTCTTGAGAAATATTTGTACACGATTTGTTATTGAGAACTTTAATATCAAAAACAAATTATTATTACATTTTGATCACATCATTGTAAAATCAAGCAGATGAAATAAACTAAATACTATATATACTATATAATAATATGTACTATACGTCTAGACCTAATATATACTATAGACATACTCGTACGATGATGGTATCCCTATTTCAGAATCTGATGAAAATATTTTTGAGTAGGTAGCCTTTTTATGAAATATTTTACTACAAACAAATTCCACAACATTTGTATGATTTATTTAATATAGGTTCAATTGTATTTTGTTATTCACAATATATTATATTCATTATTCCGTTCTATTATCTGTAAAGTTGAGTATAGGTACCTACTTAACGTGCTTATTTGAATACATAAAGGAATATTAATTGTAGTTTTTGATTATTATTAAAACATTGCAATAAAAAACAATATACATTATAATGGACACACGATATAGATAGGCATATCTGAGCACTGAACACAAGGTAGTAAGCCGTCCGAGTTTCATCAATACCAGTGTATATCTTTACACAAACGGCTTCAGCTAGATTTTCTAACCCTCACATATTTGCTTTTTCTTGAAAGGAACCTTTAAAATATGACACATAAATTAAGTTTAAGGAGCTTAGGGCGTTGTAAAATTTGAGACTGTGATATCAAGCCTTTTCAAAAGGAGAGCGCTTCGAAGTTTTATTTTTGTCACTGGTATGCATAACTTTATACGGTATATGAAGAAACAAATAACAATACAATTCGTTACAAAGGTAGCTCTATCAGTCTATAATATAATATAAGTAAAGAGAAAAATCTAAAAATTACAATTTTCTCAAATTTAGTGGCTTTAAGCGTATGTAGGAACTTATTTTTTTTAATTTTACAAAACTTGGTTTACTCCATCAATGATCAATTTAGATGCTAATAAGCAATATCTAAATATTTTATCAGTTTTGATAGTAATAAGAGTAAAAATTCATCTTTAGTTACGGATATTAGGGGTTATACATTTGATTTTTTTAATTATAATAATAAGTGATAATATTTATCTGAGCTCATGGTTGGTATTTATGTGTGTAATTTGAAACAAACCTAGCTTCTTTATAGACCAAAAAGAAAAATTTAAAAACTGCAATTTTCTGAAACTCAATGCCGCTTTAGGGAAGATAGTTCTAAATGTATGAAGTGACATATTAAATCGACATCCGCTGCGTATAGTAAAAACTGTTGGATACTCCATACATTATTA
Organism: Myzus persicae; assembly: GCF_001856785.1. Classification (NCBI taxonomy): domain Eukaryota; kingdom Metazoa; phylum Arthropoda; class Insecta; order Hemiptera; family Aphididae; genus Myzus; species Myzus persicae. The sequence goes on from NW_019103632.1 coordinate 192,178, forward strand.
TTATAAATTAAACCTTAGAAGACGATGCCTACTATGCTGAAACTATCAAAAAGAAATTAGGTATATCCAACAAAAACCTAACCATGAAAAAAAGGCCAAGTCTCAGACCAGAACAGTTCTTCAAAAAAAGAAGTCTGCCTATCAAAGTAGTGAGATCTGTATTAGGACCTGCAAGTATACTCTTTCTTTAGTCAATAACCTATTAATACACAAATACATTTATGTGCAGCAAATTTCTTTTAATTTTATTACTTATCACTTGAGCAGTTTTAAAAAAGAATGACCAGTGGGTGACGAAAATGTATTCAGTTGTTGACAACGCCACAACGGTGAAGAGTCAAAATCAGAAACTTATATAATAATACGGCTACTACCAAAAGTCTACAACTTCAAGCCGTATTATTTAAAGTTGTAGACTTTTGGTAGTTTATAGTAGTCTAATACAATTAATAAAAGGTACCTACATATTATTCTTATGTAAATACGTATTAAGTGTAATTTTCCAACTTGGAGCTGTAATAAATGCGTTTCCGAAAATTCTGGAAAAAATAATCTCACTTTTGTTTTATATAATAATGTTTATTTCACATAATATTGTAAATGGATACGTATTTTTCAAAATAATTTTAAATCAGATAAATCACATAATATGTTCATCTTAAAAAAGTTATAATGTTAGTATTGAATGTAAAATGTAGTGTAAGTACGTCTAAAATGTACAAATGTATTGATTTGTACTAACATGACAACTGCAGCGAATTGTATAAGCTACCATTTAATTAGGTACATCTTTTTTGTACTCAATCATACAACTAATTTTAACTCGTATTAATTTAAATAATAATAATTAATAATTATATGTTCAGAATAATTAAGTTAATTTTTACAATGACATAATGTAACCATGCCACACCTATCTAATACTTTTTATTCAATGTTTCTTTATAGATTATTTTGTGTTTTGTATTGATTATATTGTGTACGTTTTAATTTTTTATTTAAACGTACTATAAAGTAATATTTATTAAATAATATTATGTGCATATTTTTTTGTTTTCAAATTTGAACCCTACATAAAATGAAAGATACCAGAAAGATGAACGTATGGCATTAAAACTGCCTATCTATAACGCCGTATAATATTTTTATTATTTATGTGTCATATCGATTTTTTAAGGGTTTAATTATAATAATAATAATAATAATAGTAATAATAATATTAAAATTGTATTAATTAAACTAGGTTAAAGTTATTAACAGGAGGTAGTAACAAATACCAATAATAGCATTATAATAGTTGTTGCGTAGTTACAAAATGTTAAAACAAAACTGCCATGTCCGCTGGTGTTAAGAACCAAAACAGCTATAGATTATGATTTATGTGGGTTACTTTAATGTACATAATATAACAGAAGTAAAATGTAGTACCCATTATTATTCATCTAATGTTACTGTTTTATAAGAATAACACAATTGAAATTTAAAAAAAATAACAGTGCTTCAAAAAATTATAACTAATTTTGTATATTAGCTGGCATATTATACATCCAAAAATTATTAAAAACAATATTGAACATTTTAATTTTATGTATGGGTAAAATTTAGATATTTTAAATTTTTATGAGCTTTTGAGGTTAAATTTTTACAACATTGGATATTAAATTATTTTTAATGGAGTGAATTTCTTATTTTGTTCAAATTTATTGTAATACAAAAACGAATAACCGTTGATACTTCAAATGTCCATCATTTGTTTATTTTATCATTTTCTATAATCGATAAAATTGTTTTTGACTCGTCTTGAGCTATTTACGGGCATTTAAAATTTTTTTAGTTTTTCTTCTATAAATGTCAATAAAATTTTATTTGTTGGGTCGAAAAGCTTGAAAATTGTTTACAAAGCTGATATATTATTATTTATTACAATAGCAGTTTAAAAACATTGAGATTACCGCCTCACCCGCAAGTGTTATCTCTGTCTTACAAATGTACAACATAGTGAAAACTGTTTTTGGGTAGAATAGAACCACTCAGACTGCAATCCTAGTAGGGACACCAAAAGTGTGCACAATATAGAAGATAATATTTTCTGTTGTAGCGTTTTTATTTGTTTGATATCATAAATTAAAAAAGTAATAATACTTTTAAATATCTGATATTTATACGTTTTCCAAACTTAAATAACTTTTGATACATCGGTGGTATATCGAAAAAATAAAATTTACGACACAGTTAAAGTTTTCCTCTATTTATGGTGAAAATCTGGTTTCTTAGTTATTGTTGTAGTCTTTCGGTTGTTTCTCATGCGAAACAGTTTTTGCTATGTAAAACATTTGTAAGACGGAAACAACACATGCGGGTGTCCTTTTAAAAAAACATGTGAACATTTTATGCGAAATATTAGATTGATAACGTCTCAAAAAATTATAACTATGTAGCCGTTCATAGGCGTGTGCAGACTTGAATTTCGGGGGGTGCCTACATTTTTTCGGGCCCTTTTTTTAATTTGGACCCGAACAAGACATGTACATATTTTAATAAATTATTTGATATTCAAATAACTACAATGATTTACGACACATCACTCATCACTGTAGTTGAGTAATTTTATTTATAATTAAGTAGTAATGGTAAAAAATTACCAATCCCAATCTGGTGATTCGTTTAATCACACACTAATAGCGTCACTTATCAAACAATTGAAAAAAAAAAAAATATTTTTTTTGCAAATTACTAGTAATATTAAAAAAAAAGCTAATTATTTTGGTTGGTTAATAAGATCTTATTAATTGAATCTTGTGGGGGCCCCGAGCCCCCCTCTAAATCCAGCCCTGTATTCAGGTTTTTTATTATGTTTTGATTACATTTTATATTTAGTTGATTATTAAAATTATTTTGATAGTTAATTTATTTATTTTATTAAGTAGGTAGGTAACTCACTTTTCAATTCAATAATAATAATTTATAACAATTAATGGCAAAAAGAAATAACAATAAACATATATTAGTTTTGTTTTATATCTAGGATTTAAATTTAATAGTATCTATAGGACGTAACATTACTATTAACTATAATACTATTACTATAAAATTGATATACTTACGATTTATTTTGGGCAGAATAAATTTGTCTAAAGAACCTCAAATTGTCTTCAGTTTCAAATCATTTTTAATTTTTTCTTTACGTTTTTGGCCACCTCTTTTAGGTGGCATGATTTTAATTTAAAAAAATAAAATAATATTACAACGTTGGTTCAGTAATCAGTGAACGCTGGACAGTGATCGTTGTAGAATAACTCGTAAGTAATATTTACTATTTAGTTTAGTTAACAGTCAAATCATAATATTTCAATGTTATAACTATAACAAATAGTAGATATCAGTTTGTTGTATTTATTTTTGATTTTACAAAATGTAAGAAAAACTCTATAACCCATATAATGGTCTCTAATAGTATCACGGAATTAAATCTCATATTAATCAGTGGTGATACTAATTCCAAGTTATATAATATACATAATATTTCATAAAATAGTTGGATCTAAAATCTATTTTTAGATAATTGCATTATTTATTTGATATTTTTACTTTTGTAGTCGATAACATCTAGTAGCTAGCTGTTGTAATCATAATACATTTTATCATGCAAATTTAAAATACTTTACGTTGTATTATTTTTTTATCCCTAAACATATTTTTTTTTTAATCACATATTTTAGAAAAAATAACATTTTTACTCTAGTAAAATTAGTTAAAATCCGGATCCATATATATACTACAGGACTTAAATTTTAGGGCCCCAATTACATGTCGGGGGTGCCCAGACACACCCGGAACCCCCCGTACGCCTATATGCATGTTATCTCTTTCAATGTAGGTATGTGTAAATACGTTTCAAAGAAGCTGCATAGAAATAAGAATTGTTATACAAAGTATATTATTTTAAAACTGTTTGATGTATTGACTCTTATTATCTTACGATTTTTAACAATTACTACCATGTTCTCGAATCATGATCATGGATTCATGGATAATAATAATTGATTATGCGTTATGTAAATCAGAAAATATTGCACAATAGCAGGATTAGTGATCGACTTTTATCGAAATATTGATCATTAAATGTCCAAAAAGACGACCGGATTTTTTTACAAATTGAATTATTGAGTTAGATTGTGGTAAACAGACAGTGACGGTTTTCGCCACCTCCGGCATATTTATCGTGCTGGGAAGAACAAGGCGACAAGTCGGAAAAATCCGATCGTCTATTTCGACCCGAAATAATGATTCTAGGAACTAATAATAATATTGTAACATGGATTGCAATTAGACGACGACGCACGATGACGTATAAATCACAATATTTTCATCAATAGAGCTGCAAACCGTTTGAAAAAACATTGACTTGGACATACTTGGAGGTCCCGGTGCCCTAATTACGCCACTGCAGGTCATGCAAGTTGGCTTATTAAAATACGTCACATATTTGAGCGTAGGTAGTTTTTTGTACCTGTCTAATAATTCATTTTCAAATTCTTTTTTTTTATGTTCATGTGCTATAAATTATAATATTTTACCTGTTGTTTCTAAAATTTGAATTATTTTTATTGAATTTCAAATATATTATATGTATTCTTTTTTTGAAGTGATTGTTTTTACATTTGTAGTAGGTACATATTTTTAGGTATTTTTGGACTATAAGTCCCAAATCCTGATTATTATAATATAATATATATAATGACATAGTGTATGTCATGTTGACAAAAATTTGTTCAACCTACGATAAATTATATAAGACTTATCTATTACTTAGTATAAAAAATAATACTAACGCAAATAAAAAATAAAAATATAGGTACTTATGATAAAAACAAATATTTAATCGGAAGTTGTTATGCATTTAATTTTTTTTTTAGGTCTATCAAATGTATTGCCAAGAAAAGTTGACATTATTTTCATGACATTACGATAAAATATACAACGTTAATAATGCAACATTTAAAATTATTTTAGTGATTTAATAGTTATAAGGACATATTTTTTAATTAACTCATTTTTATGCGGGAGCAATTTATTGTCCGTGTAGGTATCATTGATGAGGAATCGGTCGAAAAATGTCCAAAATCTTGGAGCTTTTAAGAAATCGCCCTACATAGATCACAAGTTGTTTGGGGGAACTCGTTTATTTTTGATTTAAATTGGATCTCTGTTGTACCTATTCTGTAATCAGAATCTGTATATTGTTTTATTGTCGATCAAGGATTATCGGACAAGTTATTTTTTCGCCGGTTCTGCCATAACCTACAAAATATCGTGTTATCATTATCTCTCACGTGTGAGAGAGCGCCAAAGCGAATTGTGTTAATGTGTTATTATTTACATCATAATAATATAGTGTGGTTTTAAATTCTAATATTTCAGAATAATGTGAGACATTATCGTTGTCTATAAATTCGCGTTTATTCGTTTTTGTCAATTTCTCAGCTGAACACCTTGATACGCCGTCGTCGTTTTAAGCTTCTTGTCCGTCCGAACGGTCAGCCGATAACTCTAACTCTGTTTCAAACAATACCTACAACTAGAAGATGGACGATCAAATTTCCGATTCATCTGACGAATACACTACTGAAGAAAATGACGAGTGAGTGTACCATCATATTAGGTAGCATAACATAAAAGTTTCATCCCGGAAGTGGATATTAAGTGTGTGCGCAAACGGGTTTGAAACAATTTTTCAATCACATTTAATCGCTTTACCTTGGTGTCAGAAACAGTGTTTTTCAATTCAATTTCTAATTTTTGCGTGTGGTATATTGCCACTATTTTACAAATATTTGTTTTTCACCAAAGTACTCATATTTTGAATTTATAGCACAATTTTAAGTTAAATCATTGTTTCTGTTATCAAATACTAATGTATCCCTAAGGTTCTGTGTATATTAACAAAACAAAATACTTAGGGCTGTTCTTACATGTCTAGTCAAGTGTCGATTAACACTAACCGGCTGATAACAGATTTTATTACCAGCAGCATTCCGCCTGTTGAGTGTCCGTTGACTTCAACTGTACATTGTAAGAATGCTCCCAATAATTTGTTTACAGTTATTATCAGAATATAGATGCTATTGTACAAATTGCTTTCTCATAGTTGAATACGGTTATGTTTCACATATTTTATAGAGCATTAATTGTAAATGGACTTTTTGGAATCGCCGATGAAGAAAGTAATGTTGAGAATACTACAGCTCTTACGGAATCGAGTAACGATATTAATATGGAAGCCGAAGAAGTGGTTGAAACAATAGTTGATAAACTGTGAGATATTCTGATTTTGTTTTGTTTTTAATTTTTAATTTAACAACCACGGACTACCTACTAATATAATATATTGTTGTCTGAGTGTAATTATGGCATACTATTTCAAAATTTAAAATTATCAAACACATAGTTTAAATTATTAATTAGTTATGATTTATAACAAATCTGTAATTGTGTAAGATTGTTTATGATTATAGAGTAAGAAGTAAGGACTAAGTTCTTTTTTGATTTTCATGTTCGTGAATCATTTTTGATAATTGTATTTGTATTTGTAATTTTCATAAATTTTTTATAGTTGTAATGAAAATGATCAACGTGTTATAAAGACCACCAAAGAAATGAATTTCAATGACATTATAGCTGATAAAAACAGTGATTCTGTTCAGATAGCTGAGAGTAATTGTTTTGGTAGTCATATTATATGGTAAGTCATAATTAAACTACCTATATTTAAAAAAAACTTGCATCGGATTAGCTAAACGTGTTAGGTATTCCTGCGGTTTATTCAAGTATATTATTTGTAAATGTTTATCCAGTGTATGTAGGTCTTAATTAATTTATATTGTATATATTTATTGTTATTGTTATAATTATATAATACTTTTAATACAATTCCAAAATTGTCTTTGTACTAAAAAAAAATTCATATATTATTGTATGAATAAAATTTTATATCCATGAATCTTTAAACTTTAACCACCTCATGAAAATTATTAGTTAATCTATTAATGAAGTTTTTTGTTAGTGAATAATTCGGTTTGATTTTTAATATTAATATTTTTATGTTGTGTAGTCATAAATGCACTATTGTATCCTCTCTCTGATCCATGTGCCACATACCAAATTTGTGTTCAGCAGAAAAAATCTTGTATGTTCTTGTTAGCTTTAATATTAGAGTGAATTGGTTTATTATCAAATGTAAATTTAATATCTAAGATACTTCATGGTATTTTATTGATATATACATTTTAAAGCAAGTTACAAACTTGTTTTAAAATTAATATTTCAGTAGAAGATTTTTAAGTTTGAATGTGACTCGGAGAGAGAAAACAAAAATAAGTGCTTTGACATCCTTATTATAGAAGTTTGTAAATATTTATGAATAAAAATAATTTAATTGTTAAATTATGTATTTTTATGTATTGATATAGTTTTTTTTTTTAGCTCAGGGTCAGCTGATTTGGATCACACGGAATTACCATATTCATTTGCTAGTATATCTAAAAATTATGAAAAATCAAAGTAGGCATTAATTTATTAATTTAAAATAGTTATAGTAGACACTTTATAGTGTGTTTTTCTGAAACAGTCATTATTCTTAAAATCTGTGATACTTATAGCTGGTATTGTGTAATTATTTTCAATTATCATTATTTTATTTTAACAACTTGTACCTGAATATTTCCCTTTCTTAACAAAATATTTTGATCTCATTTAAAAATATAATTTAGTACATCAAGAAATATTCATATTTACAACTATAAGTCATTCAATAACACTCATCTAAAATACCAAAATTATGTAACAAAATATACATTTTTATGAAGTAATATCTAAGTTTTAAACATTTTTCACAGAACATTTGATGCTTCTAAAGATTTGGTTACAACACAGGAAAATTTAGCAAATTGTGACGTATTGCCTGAATTGGATTCTAAGTAATTCGTATTAATTTCTCTGTATTATGTATTATTAAAATGTTGACTGAATTTTGTTTTGTTTTTAGGTCTGCTGTTGTATTGTCCAAAGGAAATTTGCCATCAACATTGTCTTTAATTTCTGCAAATTACCAAGATTCGAGGTATACATTTTATAATTTGCTTATATTTATTTAATAAGAATTTGTTTGTTTGGAATAATCTTTTTAGTCAATATAAATATTCTTTCAGTTAATATTCATATTATGTAATCTATAAAAGTCTGATAATAAAATAAGAAATAGACCAATGAATGGGTCCATCTCGAAGCGATGCTATTTTGACACAATCATGTATTGTTTAGACCAGTGGTTTTCAACCTGGGGGTCGCGACCCCCCAAGGGGGTCGCGAATGATAGGTTTGGGGGTCGCCAAAAATAATAGATGAAATGATTTTTCCATTTTTTTTAAAAATAAAATAAAGTTAATTTTTAATTTTGTTTTATATAGAGAATTATAGATTATAGAACATGCTGAGGAGCGTATAATCTTAATTTATTATTTAATATCTTATCGATAGCGGATATGGATTATTAAATTGTTCGTAACTCGTATCGTATACATAGGATAGGTATATTTGAACAATTTCAGTCGCAAATATTTATAATAATCAGTTCCTACTTAGGTGTCATTCGTGCAGTACATGTATCTCACGCGATATAAAGTACGTTACTATACTGTTTTAAAATGGAAAAGTATCCCATTAACAACAGTTTATGTATTATGTATTTTTTTATATTTAAATTTATTGTATATGCTTGTATTGTTTTAAAATAATGTTGTATTATGAATTAATTAAATTTTTAAGAGTAAATTAATCAAAATCGTATAACAAATAAATATTTTTTCAGTAATTAAATCAAATTTTGATGAATAAAACAACATTTTTTTTGAAGGGGGGTCGCAGTACAAAAAAAATAAAAATGGGGGATCGCGACCCAAAAAAGGTTGAAAACCACTGGTTTAGACAACAGAATATTTGACTGATAAAAAAAAGTATAAAAAAGTTTAAATAATTTGAGCTGTATAACAATAAATAATTTTAATTTAAGTTTATGTAATAATAAAATAATATTAATCTAATAATTATAAAAAAAAATTAAATAAATAATATAATATCAAATTTATTAGTTGTTCAACTTTAATGAAGTACAATTTTTTATAGTAGTAAAATTCGATATCATGTTATGAAATAATTTAAGCCATTTATAAATAATAATTATAATTCTTTTAAATCAATCATAAATAATAAATATAAATATATCATATATAGATATTAATATTAAATAATATGAAATTAATAAATAGTTTTAAAATTAAAGGAAATATTTTAAATAAAACTAAGAAATGTATGCTTTTAGATCTACCAAAAATTAAAAAACTTTTTTCATCTAGTACACTGTTGGCTGGTTAAAACTGTTCCATAATATCTGATTTAGTATGGACATCTAGAAACATTTAGACACTACTAAAGTCGACAGATTTTGTGATTGTTGTATTTTATTTATTTTGTCTGTCTAATACTTATTGTGATGCATAATTTGAAGATATTATACCAGGAAAAAAAGTAGTAACAACAAAAACTTAAGGTACATAAAGGATGTAACAGGAAGATCAGCTAAATGATGCAACTTTACATTTTTTATTTTTTAATACTGAAAATAAAAAAATTAAATTCTGATAAATGTTTTTTTTTAAATTCAAAATAGCCAATTTGTAAATCTGGGTTTTGATAAATGTTGACTGTAAAAAACATTTATTTAAGTCTTGTTGCTTGTTTTCCGAAACCTTATTATTTTTTGTTTAGTAAAGTTGATCCAATTGTTAAAAAAAAACCTTTTTAAATTCAAAGAGTACAAACTTTTTATAAATATTTTATGAGAATTTCCAAATAGGTACTTATAAAAATCTAAATATTTTTAAAAAATTATTATCTTTCAAATTAATGATTTATTCTGAAAAATATGTAATTTTAAAAAATCATAAAAAAATCATTTGATGTAGATATATGGTTTAACATTACAAATTAAAAAAAATCATTGAACGTTTCATTTGAGTCAATAAATTACATTGAAAAAGATTGTTCTATTATTGTTACTCAGATATATATAAATGTAGATCGATACTTGATGTATTCCACTTCGAAGAAAATGTATGAATCATAAATATGTTCATAATTAATAAGTAATCATGACAATAAAAATATTGCTCAAAATTGGTTAATCTGATAGTCAATATTTGTACCTAGCCCAAATACATATTTATAAAAATATTCATTAGAACAAAATTTATTTGTCAGTTTACACTCTGTTTAGTCCAAATAGTTTCTTTTATTGTTTGTGCTCTATAAGTTAGGTTAGAATGTACTAAAAATATGTATTAAATAAACCTGTTTTTTTCTAAGCTGTTTTTGTTTATCCAGTACAGTTTCGTTAATAACTATCAATGTTGGTTTTATGGTTTTGACTCCTCATATTTTAATAGCTAAGTCCAATTGTTGTAGATCAAATATATTTATACAGTTGAATATTGATTATTCTAAACCTAACTGAAAGAAATAATTTTCATAGTTAAAAACTCAACCTCATTCTGAATTATATTGTATGTCCAATACTATAGGACTAATTGGATGATTTATCACTCAATTCATATAATACTGCTATATCTTTAAATCCGTTATTGAATAACTAATAGTTTATATATTAATTATATTTTACACTTATAGGATATTTCAATGGGATTTATTTTGCCTTCAGTGTTAGGTATCTAGATTTCTGTTTGTAATGCTTGAGTTTTAGTAATAATTACTGTTTAAAAAAAAAAAAATTATCTTAAACATAATATTAAACAATGTTAATAATTATTTTTCCATACTGCTTTCTACTTTTTAATTCAAATTTGTCTAATAATATTTTATTGTTTGTAGTTCTGATGATAGTGATACTAGCAGTGATGATGGTTCAAATAATGATGATCAATTGATTGATTCTGATAATGAAAACAGCATAATTTCTGTATCATCCAGTACATTTCCGAAAGATTTTGTTAAGACTAAAGGAGAATTAGATATTTCTGATTTACCTCCCATTGAAGATTTGAAAATATCAGTTGAAGAAGAAGAATGTCAACCAGTTGGATGTATAAAAAGTGTTGTTGATACTTTAGGCAAGTATAACTTTCCGATTTGTAATAAATACATTTTTTATCTACTTTAAAAATTTTAAATCCCTATAAAATATCTTGCTTTTATATTTTTTGTTAAATAACAAAATTATTATAATTTAAATTTTTTTTATGTTCCAGTTATCGTTGAAGCATTTTTAAATCAACCGGCATTAGATATTGACTCTGTACTATTTGTGGATCGGGGAAAACGAGCTTTAGGAAGAATATTTGATGTATTTGGGCCAGTAATTAAACCCTTCTATGCTGTTCGTTTCAACGATTCTAATCATATCAAAATGTTTGATATACAAATTAAGGAACCTGTATACTGTGCTCCTAAGACAGAATATGCAAGCTATGTTTTAGTGTCTCAGCTTATGAAAATGAAAGGAAGCGATGCTTCCTGGAGAGACAATAATGAACCACCTTGCGAGTTTTTAGATTATTCTGATGACGAAGCAGAAAAGTTAGCCAAGAAAAAACGAAGACAGAAAAAATGTGCACAACCTTCAGAAGAAGATGATGATACAGTAGATAAGGACAAATCACCTGATCCTCCCAACCAACGTGTGGTCAGGAATAACTCCACACCAAGGGGTATGACACCAAGGAGTATGACACCAAGGAGTATGACACCAAGGAGTATGACACCCAGGAATATGCCACCAAGGAGTATGACACCACACATATCTTATCAAAATTCTAATAATCGAACACAACAAACATACAACCCTCATCCTCATAATCATGGTAACAGTGATCATAATGGTCCTAGACCATTCCCCACCTATGCTCAGCATTTAAGTTCTATGGAATTCAGTCACGCTTACCGTCAACCTTACAATCCATGGTATTATGATCCTATGTACGCACCAAGACATAATTACCCACACCATCAACCTTACATGCCACCAGGATATGATTACCGATCTCAACCACCAATGGACCATGATAATCCACATAATCCGAATAATCGATTTCACTATCCTGACCATTTTGATTAAAATCCTTCAATTATTATGTTTAAAAATGTTTTTTTATTGTGAACATTGTTTTTGTATTTCATTTTTTGTACTGCTATTGATATATGATTAATTATAACAATTGTTTTGATATTTAAAGCCAGATTAAGATACTAGGTAATTTGATCATGATCTTATATAAGACGTGCGACTGTTGCATGGTATGTGCTTAGGTTAAATGTATCTGAACATTGCTCGGAATTCAAAAAATATTTTTTTAAATATAATATAATAAATATTGAATAAAATTAAATAAACATAAATTGTGACATATAATTTAAGAATAGGTATTAATTGATTTATTTATATTTAATATTATGAATTGTGAATTGTTGTAGTCATGTATCGCTAGTAACTACAACTCAAAATTGGTACATTAAATGATTCTAGAATAGTAAAATATCAAACAATATCGTTCACAAATTAGATTAATTAAATTCCTATTGTCTGTTAAATGTAGCAAATAATGTCCACAAAATAAATTAATTTCTCAATATTATAAAATGTTCAAAATTTCTTCCAACTAGCTTTCACACTAATTGCTGATGCATGGTGATGTAGATAATATTTATCAGTTATCGATATTTTTTGAAGGACCACTAAAAAGATTATATACAGTATATTGAATATAATATTAAATTTTTTTATTTTACGGAATAAAATTCCAATTCCAATATGTAATTATACACCACAATACAGTGTAATGTACACAGTTATGATATTTACATGGATTTATAACAAATAACTTTAAATTAAAACAATAATATAATTTAATAAAATATTAAAATATAAGTATATATAATACATATGTAACATGGTATTGGATAATGACTAGAGCCAAGCTATATATGCTCTAAAAACCTTAGAAATATGCCCTATAAAATATCCACTTATACTCTTATTTTGTAGAAATATACCCTTTAAAATAATAGATATGAAAACCTTCTCAATATACCTACTAAAAGAACTAGTCTCCACCGAATTATCTTTGTACAGAAACTATCAGATAATTAAGAAAACAATGCTTTGATTTTCAACTTAAGTTAAAAGTAAATATAGTTGGTGTATTCACAAGGTTAAAATTTAAAATTCCCAGTAGTTTTCATAGCGCAATTTTGAGTCATGAATGTATAAAAATTGTCTTTTTAAATCTAATATTTGAAAATGTAATATAGGATTTCTCATGAGTTTGTCTACATTGATCAAAAAAATATTAACTGGAAAATCATATTAAAATTTTATGAACATTTGAAATTCAAATTTTTACAAAATTCATAAAAATCCTTTCGGGTTGTTTAAGAGTCTCAATAAACATCTTATTTTTGAAAAACAGTTTAATTGATATGAAATTATTGTGTAAAATACATTTTTCTTTCCTTCGCCATCCATCGCTTTGGGACAGATTAGTAGTACTTCCTTACATTTTCTTTTTCTTCGTTTAATCATAATAAACATTTTTAAATTTGATATAAATTTGTTTTGGAAAATACATAATACCCAATTGGCAAATCTGATTTTTAAAAAATGTTTGTATGTAATTTTGGTTGTTAAAACATCAATTTCAATCATGCAGTTTATTTTTTGAAAAAACGTTTTAAATCTCATTATTATTGTTCATTAGGTTGATTCAATCTTAAAAAAAACATTTGTTTAAAAGAAATATCAGTCATATGATATGAGTATATGACGATATATAGTGACATACTTAGTTTCGATGGACAAGTGTATTATGTAAAAATATAAGATTTTATTGCCGATAACTTTTTTTATAAAAATATCAAACATTTTTATTAAAGTAGAAAGAAAAGTATCTGAAAAAATATTCAATATTATTTTATTTTACTTTTAAAATAATTAACGATTTTGAAACCCTTTTGAAAATTTTTAAAAATTACATGATAAATACAATAACACTCGTAGCAGAAAGCTACCTAAATTAATTAAGATTAATTTAAATCTTAAAATATTGATACAATGTTACATATATGATAAATTCAAAGTTTGATACAGGGATCCTAATTTGCTCCATTAGCATTAAATGCCTAATAGCCTCATTTTAATTTTTTTCAAATGGCTATGTCCCCCCTGCTAGAATCACATTATATACTTCTAACATTAAGATTTATTTTTAATTTTTACGAGGGGCGACCAAGAAATAAATCTATCATGCTATAATTTATTTTTATATATTTTAAGGACAATTTGTATTGCTGTGGAACAGACTGCAGCTCGTTGTAACAGGTTTACAGCTTGCAGTTAACTGTCTTTGGTAAATGTATTTATTTTTTAAATTCTACTTTCATTATTTCTTAGATTCCTCTTAGATATTGGTAATTTATCTATGTACCTACTGGTCCTACTGTTAATTCAGTTACCACTATAGTTTATTGATAATCAGTTTCAATGATCTACAGATTATTTTGTAGAAAGTTGAAAACATTGACATAAGTGGAACTGAATAATGAATTGAATATTAAATATTCAAATTATTAAAATAATATAATATAAACAAATATTTATTACAAATTTTGTATTTTGTATACGATTCCGCGCCGTCTACTCTCATCAAAAACCTACACGCGTATATTAGGTTGCCTACCCACTCGATTCCAGGAAAATCAGAAGAGACGTGTATAACAAATTTATTTAAGTTTCGATTTTTCACTTCATGTTTTATAAAATATACTTTTCTATAATGTGAATAATCGTCTTTAGACAATAAAAAATATTTTGACCCAAAAATTCTCTTTCTTATGGTCCCTATTATAGTCCATAGTTTGATAGTGAAAAGTATGTGATAAGAATTACGAATGGCTTAAAATAAACCAGACAGTTCAGAAAAAATGTGTCACTGGCTACCACTTATATGAATTAAAATTGGATCTAAGTATATTTTTGTTTATTTTTGACAGCATGTTGTTTCTCTCAGATTTTCAATTGATGTGGAACTTGCTCTTTTTAAAATGTTTCTGAGGGTCAGGGTGTCTGTTATAATCTTTTTTGTTCAAACAATTTTTGATTTTGCACATTAATTTGGAGGAAACAGAAAATAAAAGGTTTGGCTTATAAAAAAAAAATTGTTATGGTTAACAAAATGATTTGCAAAGTACGAAAAAATCTTGATTTCACAGATACTCCGGCAGTAAACAAATATGTACAATGATCAAGAGTTGATCACTGACTAAATGTCTACCGTGAAAGACCAATGGTACTTACAAGTCCACATTTTTATTTAAAAATATTCCATTATATCGATAATGGATTCTCAATTAATACACCACATATATCTAAACATAAACAAAATATTTCATGCGGTGTAATTGTAAAATATGTACCTACATATTAACAGAAAGGAAAAAACCAACTCATGTACATATGGTAAATGCTGCAGTTCCCCATAATAATCGCCGATAAAATGTTGAATAATTTATAGTATAGCTGATTTTAAAATATAATTTATTTAATCGGCATATGATACTCTTTAACAGCAACCCATTAAAAGCAGAAAATAGTATTCTGCGATATTTCTTCAAATACCTTTTATTTTGATATCCTTATAAGTGCGGTCAGTCAACAAAGGGCTAAACCATAGAAAACAAAAATAAAAAAAGTTGTATTAACATCTAGTTGTTTGAAATGTATAACATTAGTATTTTTAATTTAGCTAAGTACCTACATAATATAAAGAATTAAAGCTCATTTTAGTGGTTCAAAATCAAACGCATTGTACCTGATTTTTCATTAATTTTTTTTTGACTAGTGAAGTTTTTTAGGTGACATTCGTTTTATTGGTGATTTAGGTGAAAGTCGTTTTTATTGGTGAATTTGTATGTAATGATGATTTATGCAGATTTTGGGTCGGAACTTCAGTTTTCAAGATACGTTTAGTTATTTTAGTAATATCCAATACAAATTAAGAAGTTTAAATTACCGGACTAATCAAACATGAAAAATAATATTATATTACTTGGAACAGATTTATGATAGTCTTCATCATTAAAAGGTTTGGATCATAATCGAAGCATTTTCTTCAGGGTACTTTTGTCCATTCACAAATTTACGCATGCTCGAAGTTTGTCAATGTATTTGATGACTCCATTTTTAATTAACCATTCCGCATTACATTTTTTCTCTTTTGGAAAGCCTTGAACACTAACAATTTTATCTTTGAAGTAATACGAGTATACGACTTGCAATTATACAGTTGACATTACAATTTACAAACTCTACTTAAACTACTCATTGTAATTTAACTACTTATAGGGGTGTCTACAATACTTTTTGTTGAGGTTAGATCTTAGATGGAACACAACTAATTTAGAGTTCAAACAATCTTTCATCAGAAAAGGGTAAATAATATTATGTATTTTTAAATTTGTTTTTACAACGTAAAACACTCACGGTGTTGTGAGTTGTTGTCTATTTACTTATCTTATTGTGCATTATTATTTCATTTGTGTATTTTACTAACATTATTTTAAGATTGGTTATTTTTGGTGTTCTAGAAATCTATTGTCAATTTAATTTATGCGAATACTGGGCTCGTTGATAGCAATATTTATTAGTTTCGGTCATTCTTCACCTTCTCTATTTTTCTTTAATCCATATAGCATTCCCACAGCTTTGCAAAACTAACTTATATTAAACTAGGAATTGGCACTCGAAACATCATCTGTAAATAAATTCAAATCGATTATTAACATTATAAACATGCAGATGAATTTATGTTTTTGCCAACTTTTGGTTAATTTGGATTAGTAAAAAATATTTTCATCACTTCTCATAGTGCGAACTGCTAACAGTTCTGAAAAAATGTATGGTATAAATATTATACACATTATGGTTATTAACGGTTCCAAGGCTAATGTACGTGTACACTGTACAGCCTCGAATTCACCGTTCATATTATATATAATCGGAGAGAACTAATATCATTATGACAAATTACTTACGTACTAAGTATTGGATGTCAATCCAATTATGAGTAAGGGACGACTTTAAAGGGAAAATTTAATTGAATTTGAATTTGTCTGTCTTCAAATTTAAATTAATCACAAGGAAATTGAATTTTTGGGGGTACTCGATGTTGAAAAAATTCTGATTCAAGTTAAACAAATTCACACTGAATACGCACCAAATAATTGCAAGCAATTTTATCTCAAAGTCATAAATTCGTTATATGTAAGGGGCTAGGGAAACGTACTTCAAATAACTTTCAGTTATAAGACAGTGTTTATTCAGGACGGTAATTTTGTTCTCTTATCACGCAGCTCATTTTGCTTACCATAGGCCATAGTCATAATTATATATGATGAAATGTCTATTTCAAAAATTGTATGAATTTAGTTTTCAGTTTTGGAAAACAGTAAATATAAAACAGTAAATATAAAGATGATTATTTTAAATCTTATTTTATTATGGCTTTAATATACATAATTGATAACTATAATAACTATAAAACACTACTACTATGGATTCATAAATTAATTTTTAATTAAATATAAAAAAGAGAACAATGTAAATGTAATGTGTACCTACTGATATACATAGTGCCAACTCAAATTTGAACGAACTAATATTATACATTGAAAATGATTTAAACTAAACTGACATTGATGTATTTATTTTAACCGAAACTTGGCATATGAAAGATGATTGTTTGTACCCAATTTCTTAATATAGGTACAATACGTATTTTTCGTCAAAAAAACGAAATCAAAACGATGGAATAATATTATCTGTAAAAAAAGATTTGATGTTAAGTATACATGAATATGATTTTGAAGAGTGTAATATCTAAGATTAACAGTTTCTATGGAAAATAAACAAATAGTCATAGTGTATTACTGTATATAGGTACAGGTCATCTTCTAGTGAGAGTAATGACTTTATATCAAATCTAAGGTTTATATTTTTGTAATAACGAAGTTTCATGCAATGAATTTACTTTTATAATTGGTGACACGAACATTGCCATTATATTAGATAAAGCAAATAAAGATTATCTAGACTTGCTGGCCTAATTATGGTTTTAGATCTTTCATAAACATACCCACAAGGACGCTTTTAATTGGTAATATTATTCTTGTGTAGATCTTATCTTTATCAGGAGTCCGGAGTTAACATTAGATAATGTTATAGCTGGTGGGATTCAGGCGCAAATTACCGATCATTAATTTATAATAGCTGCAATACTAATAATAATTTTAATAAAATAAATGTTCCACAAATTTCCAAAAATGTAAACTATAATATGGGCAGTGTCGCAGTGATATATAGAAAGCAAAAAACTGGATTCAATTTTATACGTAATTTAACCAATGTAAACGAAGCTATCGATTATTTTTACACTGAACTAAATAATGTTATTAAGAGAAACGAGTTCAAAAAAACTAGACTAAAAGAGTGGATGACTAAAAGTTAACTAATATCAGCACGCCGAAAAAAATTATTTATCAAAAAAAGTAACAAAACACCCCAGAATACTAATATACGTAATTTCTATATTAAATATAGAAGTAAATTTGGTATGGTTTTAAGGACAGCAAAATTAAATTTGTATACAATTTAGCTTAATCCTTAACTGAGAATTAATTTTTGAGTTAACTAGATCTAAGAACAGAAAGAAATACACAAGTAAAGGTAACATTAAACATAACTGTTACAATTGATTATCAAAAAAATCCTTTTGAATGTCTTCAATCAATATTTTTCGAATTTTGGTATATCTTTAGCAGAACAATTTGAAAACAATGCTCTAGATAATGCAAACACACTTATTAGTTTCTCATTTGATGACATGTTTCTAAAAGACTATAACCAATACAAATTTGGTATGCAATACTTATTATAAATAAATTAAAAGACGGAACTGGTTCTATCTTCGATAAAATTTCTGGTAAACTTTTAAAACAAGTCAGACATTTTATTGCTGAGCCCTTAGTCTATTTATTTTATTTTTGCATAAGACAATGTATTTTCCCAGATAAATTCAAGTTTGTAAAACCGTTATTTAAATCAGGAAGCTCGGAAGAAGTTTCTTATTATTAACCAATTTGTATGCTCAGCAATTTTTAAAAAAAATATTTGAAAAAATAGTTAAAGGCAGGCTTATTAATTTCTTAGAATAGAACGGAACCTTTATGTATAAACCAATTTGGTTTTAGACCAGGTCGAAGCACTACTAGAGTTATGTACGTATCTTACTACTCAATTTATTTACAAAAATGTTGATAACAACCAAAAGGTAGTTGTATTTTTTTTAGATAAAGCTAAGGCTTTTGACACTGTTGATCATAATCACAAAAATATATTTCATCTAATTTTGGTATAATAAATGAAAGTTTATCATAGTTCAAGAGTTATTTTGAAAACAAAAATCGGGTAGTCTCTATAAACAGTGTGCTAGGCAAAGAGAAAAATATTAAATATGCCGCTCCCCATGGCAGTGAACTGTTTGATTCATTTTATAATATGTAAATGGCTTTTGTAATATTAAAGTAGATGAATTAGTACTTTAGTAGTTACTTATATAGATGACCACATGCCTACTCTTCTCCAGTAATACGTGGGAAGATATCAATACCCGAGTAGAATTAGGTGGTAAATAGCGAATATAATAATTTAAAAAATAGAAATCTGTCCCAGAATATCAGTAAGACTGTTTTCATCGCTTTCTTCATTAAGGGTCAACCCCTGTTTCCGATGAATGAATCTTATGTAAAACTCGTATCTCAATCTTTATTTAAAGATGGGTGAATAGAGTTAAGTGTTTAGGTCTATTTATTAATAGTAATTTACTCTGGGATGTTCATATCAATACTTAAGTATTGCGTTTAAGGTCAGTTACATATATTTTGTATGGACATTCATCTCTCGGCATATTTTCCATTGTTGTTTTAAAAAGTTTTATTAATTCATTGTGTTCTTGTACAAATGTTTGGAATAATTTAATAACATCAGATTTAACATTTGGAATAATGGCCATCTTCGTTGAGTTTGTAATTCATCATCGCCAATGAAATATATTTGATGAAATGAAGATTAACCGTCATATGGAAGAAGCAAGTAAGCAACCCTTTTCTATTTTAAACTTAACCGTGCATTTTGAAAGTTGTTGGATACCCTGGCTCTTTTATTCTATTTGCCCAAAATGAAGTCATATTAAAACTCAAATTATATTTCCTGATGTTATTCAAAAAGTGTTTTGATTCATTGGTGGAACCAGATAAATATGTTAATATGTTAATTATATGTAGGATTATCTAAAGGAGGTAATTTCACTTTCACATTTCCACAACAGACGCCATTGGGCTCATCCTTGAATTTTAATGCGTGACAATTGAGACATTCGACATTCATTAGACCAATTGAAACACGATGATTATTATAAGTCATAGTATTATATCATAATGAAATGCTTCATTCTCTAAATTTTTCTTATCCTTGTTAGCCTTTTGTTTTGTACGTTTGTTTTTGGTTTCTGTATTTGTATAGTTTTCTTGTATTTCAATGCCATTATTGTTTATTTCATTCGGAATTTCAATCTTTTTCCTTTTCGTTTGATCTGTTGATTGTCTCCCAATATATTTTACAGTTAAAAATATAAATAAAATAATAAATTCTGAGATCGAAGAAGAAAAAAGTAAAGTAATCAAATATTTCAAAATATTATCATTTGATTAATTAAATAAATTATGCAGAGTAACACAATGGTACAAAAATAAAGGAATACAACAAAGGAAAAAGGAGAAGAAGCATTCAATTTTGTGAATATTAATATGATCTTTAATAAACAGAAAAACGCCATTATTGGTAAGGATAGTACTATGATATGCGTACTGTAAAATAACCCAATTTATTTTAAGAGATAATTGCAAAAATTACGGAAATTAAAGAACTTGAAAGTATAATATCTTTACATGGTGACGATTATGATAAAAATGAAATAATTCTGGTGGACAAAAATAACAAAAGTGTATGATTTCTTATTAATTATATAATTACTATTTTCATAATAATTGGTTCAACGATTTATAACCTGATTTAGGAATGAATTTATGAAATGAAAATATAGATGAATTACTTAGAGAAAAAGATATGAATATTAAAATAGAACAAGCTCGAACTAATGCATTTCGCGATAGACAATATTTAGCTTTAATACCATCGCCTGCAACTACATATAATGTAATACCTTCTGAAATGACAGGGTAATTATTTTTATAATATTAATTTATAGTTTTCAAAAAACTTATTATAATTGCAAACAATTTCAGTTTCTTTGAATAGTACAGCAGAACAGAAAAAAGAAGAACCAAAACCATCCACATCAAAATATATAAATTAATAAATATTTAATTCAAAATATATTGTATTATAAAACTATATTTACAATATTAATTAAAGACATTGTCATTTCAGATTTCTTTTAGTAATTGAATAATTCTTAATTAGGATGGATATTCATTCTATTTAATATCAGGTTAATTTAAAACAATTCTTTATTTACTTAAAATCATTGTAGTAAAGACAAAGGCTAATAATATAATAACTGTAGGTCAATAAAACTATAAAATGTACATAGATAATCGACTGATGGCCCGGGTGAAGACAGGGTGACCGCAGCTAGTTAGTAATAAATGTAATAACACAGACGTTGAGACATGTGCTCTCACACTTAAATATCTTTGCTCCTTAACAAAAAAATAACATTGCTTAAAAGATATTTTAGAAAACAATTATATAATAAAGTGAACACTGACGTTTTATATAAATCAAACCAAACCATTACCAAACCTGCTACAACTAATGCAGAATTGAAAAGTCGGTAAAAGGCTGAGTGCTGGTTTTGTCACAAAACTTGCCATATTGAACCCCATTTTATTCAATATCGAGAGAAGCTGACTCGTTATGGCTACAATGGTAAAGTTCACATAAAAAGGGATTGTCCAGAAGGGAGCAAGGTATAAGCAAATGTGACAGCGACAAGGAATTCGGTCTTTATGCTACACTGTCACTTAAAAGTTTTTGTCGTACAAGATGATGTCTACTCTTAGATACTGGTT
The DNA here is from genome assembly GCF_001856785.1 of Myzus persicae. Lineage (NCBI taxonomy): Eukaryota > Metazoa > Arthropoda > Insecta > Hemiptera > Aphididae > Myzus > Myzus persicae. Next base: position 214,447 of record NW_019103632.1, read on the forward strand.
CACATTATTCAATTATTTAACATAGTGTAGAAAAAAGAGTTGGGTCGGCGATAGAGTACGACGAGCAACTGTTGTACGGAGTGGGTAGTATAACCGAACCAACTACAACAACTGCTAAAAAAAGGTTAAGAGAGCATAATAGTCAATGGTTTCTAGCTGGACTTGTTACAGTGTTAGTAGTACCAGATGATTTGAAAAACATGGAGCTCATTGTACCTTCCCTATGTTACATACTATTTAAACCAACAACGACTGAATTATAAAGTGAATTTAAAATAACTACATAACTATACTGGGAGATTATATGGATTTGGTAAATAGCACTGACGCAGTTATCATGTGAAAGATGTTGACGAGTAATTAATCGGGAATCCGTTGATTGAGGCAGAATTTTAGAACATACACATGGGAGCAACAGATTTGGAAAGAATAAATTGTTGTTGTTGCTACACTGATACATGCTGTACTCATGCAGAGACACGTTCGCAATCGAAACGAACATTTGTATACTGACATGGCCGAAATTCGTAAGGAAGAATAGTAGGGAAGAATAGGGTAGTAGAGTGTCGTGTAGACTGTATAAAGTTTAGTTGGCAGAGCTGTAAGGCTATGGTGGAAATAACCGTCCAATAAGATCGCGTGGTGTAGTCACAGAAACGCGATCACCTTATGCGAGTCCTGTGCATTTAGTTCCTCAAAAGGGAGGAAAGTCGAGACTAGTGACTGACTACAAGCTTGCGAACAAGCAGACAAGTAGCCTGGCAATTGATTGTTCAGTTGAATCTTGAAAATGTATATTTTCAAATGTCACTGTTGAATAAATTGAGAGATAAGACTCCTTCATCACTCTAGACAACACGGGCGAGATCACGAGAACACCATTTGGAGTTCATAACTTAAGATAACGTTACCTGGGCAGATAGGAGAATTTTAAAGAAATATGAACGTAGTACTGAAAGAAATATTGTACTTTGGTCAAGAGTTCTTTGGATGACTCTGTATTGGAAGTGAACAACTGGACCGATATGCTGACCAAACTGGATGTAGAGTTGAAATGTCTGCAAAATTACATTAAGATTGGGCAAGTAATAGAGATTTTAGGTTTTGCAATAGAAAATGACAAAATCAAACAGGGTCAGTCAAGAGAAAACGTCGATATATTTTTTTAAATATATATTTCATTAAAAAAACAAGTTCGAATAAAACGAAATAATATCCAAGCAGTAACAGAAGCACCCAAAGATCTCACAACTCCAGAAATAACCGATATGCATAAATGTATTCACCATCTGAAGAGCACGAAGAATTATTTTTATTAGTTGATCATTTTCCAGGGGCAAAAAGGATTTTAATTTTTGGAATTTATATGGATATATTTGGATATATTACGAAATTCTAAGACATGGATAGGAGTTAGGACTTTTAAAATTTCACCTCCTCTTTTTACTCGAATGTACGTTATACTTGCTCAATATTTAAATGGTGTACACAGTGTTATATGTGCATTACTCCTTCATATATTTACAGAAAAGAAAATCCTACTCTGATACTGTCCATAAGGTGAGTATCTGAGAGCATCCATGCAAGACATAGGTAGGAAAACATGCGACTGATACAAAATGGGTGTCTCCTTATGGATATGTAAAAGTCTCTCTGTGAGCAAGGTCGGGGGCCCATCGGAGATCCCTAAAGAGGTTCTGCGGCATGCAGTTATGGCTATTCCCAAGCATTTATGCCATATTTTTCAAGCAGATGTCTCCGAGCGATATGTTTTGCTGCCAACTGGAAAAGGGCAAAACCGGTGTTCCTATACAAGGGCCTAGGAAAATCCATGGATGCTCAATTCACTTACCGGCTGATATGCCTCTCGGATACTCCACGCAAGTTGCAATAGAGATTACTTGTCCAAATGCTGTAGAGTCATTTTGACATTCAACCGATGAGGAGCCTCCGAACTACTTTGGCTTTATTAGAGGCATCTCAATTGAAGCGAATGTAGCGTCCTGCCTCGAGGTTATAAGCACAGCCACCGTGCAAGAGCGTATGGTCGTCACACTTGGTGTGAGAAACTCATTATAATGGTATCACTTCTATTTTTTTATTAACCCATTTTCATCCTTTCTTATCATGTACCTAACCTATCTTTCTTGCTGTCTTGGAAAAGAGTTGTTGATTCAAGGTTGATAACTTTTATACTCTGTGTGAACCATCAATCCCGTAACGTTGTTTGCATCAGAAGTATTCGAATTCTTATTTAGCCTCTCTAGAAATGGCTTACCTACCCAAGGACAATTGATATTATTATAAGTTAGGTATACTTTTTATAGAGTGTCATAGTACATACCAATAGGTAGTTGTTATTATCATTATTGTACCTAAAGATAAGCTAACAGTTAAAGACTTAAAGTAATACATAGTAATTAAATTCTTTTAGTGTACATTTTTTAATATTTAAATTTCGTTTACAAAAATTCTGAATCAATTCGGCAAAATCTAACCCAGAACCTAATTATAGTCAAAAATAAAAACAATAGAAATGGTTTATAATGACGTACAGGGAATCAAAAAAATAGGAAATAAGAATCGATAGTCATAACTACCGATAACATTTAACAAGTAAAACTTACCTATGCATTTTTACGGGCCTTTTACTTTAAGATCATAAAACCAGATTTGTTACTATAACCAGTGTCATTATAAACGATTTCTACTTTATTATTATAATATAATATTAATATTACCTGTTTCAGCTTTAAAGAGAAATATCTATTTCAATACAATTCTTTAGAAACAATTTTTTAAAGAAGTGAGAATCTTAACTAATTTATCCATCCAAAATCATGCTATTCATTAGTTCCAAAAGCACTTACTTTAACTCTAATTACTATAATTTTAATTGTTATGCTTTATTTTTTAAAAGCAATTATTAAATCAATCCTAAATAAATTTCACAAAAAATTACTTTCAAAAAAATGCAATAGCAAGTAAAATTAAACTTAATATTTATTAAAATACAAAGTTAAGAAACATTATACATTATATTATATACATAAATAATTTATATTATTACTAAATAGCGTAAAACTGACGTGTCAATCACACTTCATAATTTTTTTTTTTTTTTTTGGCTGTGTTGGTATCCTTAACATACCATAGTAGGATCAGTACCAAAGGCCTATTCTACTCAGTCTCTCTTGAATGAGTTTTTTTTTATTTATTTACAAACTAAGTATATCACATAAAAAATATGTAATTTATAGTTATAAAGTTTGGTGATTCCTGCTTGGAAAAAAACAAACAATAGCTGAGGTACTAAAAAAAAAAAGAACATCAAGACCCTAAAAAGTATGTAGTAATATTAGATTAAACTTAATAGCAATCAACTGGAATTATACAAACTTAATTACAAATCTAATTATAGGTGATTTAACTATGTTAAATTTAAGAAATATCAAAATATAAAGACATAATCCATTTTTTTTTTTAAATAAAAACGTTTTTATGAAAAACACTTTAATACAAATATACCACGTTGAAATTATTTATATACGTATAGGAGAATTTAAGGATGAGTTTTTTCGTTTAGCATTCGTTCACAGTCATTTATATGACTATCATACCAGTCCAATCGCTAAAAGAAGAAAAAAGACATTACTATAATATATCACAACAGTTTAGTTATTTAACAAAAATATTCAAATATTCTTACTTGGCACGTATGGTTACAGTATTTTACTGATGTACAGGTACTGCACATTATTTTTGCAGGGTTGTTACAATTTTTGGCAAAACACTAAAAAACATAAATAATAAAGATGTTTTTAGAATATTAAAATTGTTATCATTTTTTATAAGCTGGATGTCTTTAAATAAGATTCAAAATTGTAGTTTCTGAGTTTGAAAATATATTATATATTAAGAACAATTGTCCACAAAAAGAATATGGTTTTACAAATGTATATATTATTGAATGCAATATATAATCTTTAACCAACAGTGTTGGATAAATTACACATGGAAAATAACAGGTTACTTATATCATATAAGTTATATGAAATTACTTTTAAAAAGTTATTTCGTTACAATTTGGTTGATTTAAATAAAATATACTGAAATTACTACAGCGCCACCGTAAGGGTTATTTTGTTACAGATATTATTTGTAATTTGCATTACTCCCCAACACTGAAACCTTTAGTTAGTTAGATTATACTTATATAATTTGTACAAATAATAAAATGACAATAGATTGATATGAATTACTATAATTTTCATATCATTATAGATACAAATCTTCCAAACCAATATCTTGCACCTAATATTCTTAGAACCCAAAGTTCAATAACTCAAAAATTACTCACTTCGAATTTTGATTCTGATACTTTAAAATTTTCAAATAGGTTTTACCTAAACAATTTATAGGAAAAAGTGTGATTCTAATTTAGAGAAAAAAGAAGTTAATAATGAAAGTATAATAGAAAATTCTCATTTTCCAGATTATTAAAAAAATATCGTGGACGGAATCATTTGATAGTCGAATTTCAGACTAAGTCATTTCTTTAGTAGTAATTTTAAATAATTTTGTTGGTAAGTTAACCATTAAACCATCAATGATTTGGTTTTTATTCAGTTAGGCTACTATAAATATTGATGGAAAAAAAAATAGATGCTATTATAGTACAAGAACCTGGATTTTTCAAAACCGCAAACATGAAATACAACAATACATTAGTATGGTACTTCAACATATTATATAGATAGCTTGAATATTTTAAACTTGTGCTATAATAGAGTATTTTAAAGATCATCTATGTACCGTATCGGTATAATATTATGTTATACAAATAAGTATTTGTAAAAATTAAATACTGATATATTTTACATACCCTGGTAAAAAGAGTTTGAGGTGATTTAACTGATATATTACTATTATTGACTATTGTTCTCATCTGACCTGATGGCAAGGGCCGCTTAACCAATTGATACTGTTTGTTACCAAGTAGAATAGTGCCACCTTCAGCTGTTATAATAGAACTGTTTGGCATGGAATTTTTATTCTGAATTGTTGGTTTCAATGTCACAAATGTTGTTGTTGTTGGTATTGATGTTGCAGCTCCTGACAATGATCCCTTTACTTGTACCAAAGGAACATGGGAATTAGTTGGCCCAACAACAAAGCATTTATTTGCTGGTATCATTTTAGAAGTAGAAGGTTCATAAATTGTCTTTGGCAGTGAAGAAGTGAATGATTGATAGAAGTTATTTAATGGCTGGCTCGTTCCAATTGATTGTTCTCCTGCTGTATTACCAATGGTTTGGGATTTATGGGCATTTATTATTGGTATTTGTCTAAAAATATAACAGAACTCATTAATACTGAAATTCATATTTTAATTACAATAAATATTTACATTGGAGGAGTAAGGAATATTTATACTAGTAAGAAGTAGTATGAAATATGAGTTTCAATTCTTTAAGATATTAATGCCAGATTGTATGAACAATTACTAAATATTCAACGAAACAATAGCGAGCTAATGGTCTTTTAAAAATAATTTAGTAGCCAATAATTGGTCCATCAAATTTTATTGACTTTTAAATTTATACATTTTTTATGCAACCTGGCATAAATATTGTTAATATTAAAAACCAGGAATTTAATGAATAATTATAATAAGTACATATTATATAAGCCATTACAGCTTAATCAAAATTTATTTTACTATTACAGATGTGATTAAAGATGAAAATTATCATAAAATATAATATAAATTAACAACTACGTTTGATATTATATAACTATGAATTTGGGAAGTTAGTAGTCTATAATAGTTACTATATTATAATATATTTATTAAATAATAATGCTGTTGTATTATCTGAAATAAATAAGTTAGGCAATCGTAATTATATAATGCTGATTCAACAGATGGGGATATAAAGAAAACAAATCTTAGAAAACTAAAAACTGAAGAAGTCATTTAACTTTATGGTAGGTGTCAAGTGTATCTCAAAATGAATGAGGTCACTGTAATGTATGTTTTCAATTTGAATTCAGCTATAAATCATTGCATACGAAAAACGATTCTGAGCGGAGGTGGTCTGTTTGTTAGCTTATAAGCCTATTAGGTATATCTTATGATATTATAAGTACTATAAAAGTAATTTATTTTACAACCAGTTAATATTAGTAATACAGTATGCTAAATTAAGTTTGCCAAAAATAAAAATACTATTAAAAATGTCATTGTGTGTACACAATTTAATAATATAATTATAAAAATATGTTTAGCTTAATAAATAGCTCAAAAGAGCCAAATTATTTTTAAAATGTACCATTTATAGAAATGTTAATACAGTAGAAATTGTTTATAATGACATAGGTTATAGTGACATAACAGGTATTATGACCACGTATTAAAGACACGAAAATATGCATAGGTAGGTTTACATGTTAAAATTTATCAGTAGTTATGACTCTCGGTTATTATGACCTATTTTCCTTGGTTCCTTGAACATTATAGATCGTCATTATAGACGATTTCTTACTGTACTTAGACTGAACAGCCGATCACTGTCTGACCCTACCCCCCCACAAAAAAAAAGATGATCGCCAAGCGCTTTATGATTGGCTGAGTCGTTGGTCATCGAGGTTTTGGGTGGATATTAAGCAGTGACAAAATGTTCAAACAATAAAAGTAATAATTCCCAAAAAAATACTATTATAATATGTAGACTAAATATATATTTGCAACAGGTAATATAGTATATTTAATGTATAAAAATCGTTTCAATGTTATTGATACGTGACAATAAATTGTGTGGAGGGGGGGGGGGGGATAATAAAACGTAACACAGTATAAACACAGTCTTGTTTAAGGGTTTAAACATACTAATATTGTCTAAATCAGATATTTTATGGCAACTAATCAGTCCATAATAGAAATTAAATATAAAAAAAAAACTTACTGGTAAGTTCCATCTGGATTTTTGGCTAGGAACCAGTGCTTAATTATTCCATCAGAGTTGATAGGGCTCTGAATAGTTGCTGTCACTGGTATTTTAGCATTCGAACGTTGTACAGTTGAGGAATCAACAGTATCTTTAAACTTTGAATTAGCTCGACATTGAGAGATAGAGTGATTCAATAATAATCCCAGATCTTCGTTCGAATCACTGGTGACAGCATCAATAACTGCTTGAAAACATTCCCGGCTGTCTACTGTTGATACAAAAAACAATGACATTCGATCGGTGACTCCCGGGTCAATATCCCGACTATCTTCAATTAGACTGATTAAATCGATGCATTCAGGTCGAAACGTCTTTGAACGGAACATTGTAAAAACTTTGGAATCGTTGTAATCGCTGTTTTTTAAACTATTCCATAATAAAAGTACTAAATTTTTGAAGATGCTACCTTTTTTGAATTTTGGCTCATCCAAAACTCGAAGTACAGTTAATATACTTAAAAAAAACATTTGAAATGCTGAATCAAAATCCAACCCTACAAAACATTTTACGACGTCTGTAAAATTGCTCTTCAGCATTGTTTCAAGAATTTTTTTATGCCTTCCGTGTACACGGTTAGCATCACATCTTTCTTTAAGTTTTTCGGCTTCAGTTTTTTTCTTAAAAGATTCATCCATTCGTGATTTGTGATGTTTGTTAGACATTGAAATGATGTTAAGTATATTCGCAATAACCACAATAGTATCTTTTACAGATTTATTAAAATATTTGTTATATAAGTTTTCGACTTTAAATAAATGCTCTTTTGCATATCTTTTACTATTTACAGGGCGTTTACCTACATTTGCCTTAGGTGCACTAATAGGAAGTTTAGCAACTGTTGACTTTTTCGCTGGATTTGTTTGATGATTGGGGCTTTTGTCCGAACTGATCATTTTCATCCACTTTTTGTAATTATCTTCATCCATCATTTTTTTAACATCAATAACAAAGATCGATTGTTCTTCATTTTTAGCTGAAGAATTTGCAGGTTCGGCAGATTCTTCACAATCAATTACTATAGGTACCTCCTCAGTACTGGTAGAAGCAATTTCGTTATTAAGTTTTAATGAAGATTTGAATTGTGATTTAAATTTATGAGTTTCACCCTCTCTAGATAATACCAATTTCAAAATGTCTCTTCCATCAGTATCCAGTTTTGGTTTTTTTCTAGCAGGCTCATCTGCATCTTCTTTAGATGCTTTATTATCCTTAGACGTTTTAATGTTTTTAGACGTTTTGATGTCTTTGGACGTTTTAATGTCTTTGGACGTTGAAATATCATTGGACGTTGTAATGTCTTTGGACGTTGAAATATCATTGGACGTTGTAATGTCTTTGGACGTTGAAATATCATTGGACGTTGTAATGTCTTTAGACGTTGTAATATCTTTAGACGTTTTAATGTCTTTAGACGTTTTGATGTCTTTGGACTTTTCATCATTTTTTAACTTATTATCGCTTATAGACGTTTTATCATCTTCAGATATATTAATCTCTTCTTTGGCGGTATTTTCCTTATTTTTAATTAAGCTCCTAAAATTAAGTAAAATTATAAGCTTAAATAAGTATTTTGAGAAAAACACATATTATTCATGACATTCTTGAATTAAAAAATGTACCTATTATTTGTGTTTAATTATGGAATCTAAAAGGGTTCTATACAATTAGTTATTTGAAGTATAAATTACATCTGAATATAACCCACCAGTGGTGTTATTAATTTGATACCTACTACAGACAACCTAAGTCAAAACTAATCATATTTTATTTAATACGTTGAAAAATGCAGAAAAAAATTGATTTTTTTGGTACAATACTCTTAAGTCGTATTTTATAACAGTTATCTCTCAAATTAAGTGGTATTATGGTTAACTACTATCGTTGAATTATCATCTGGTACTACATATTTGGTAACTATCTCATGTTAACTTATGATAACATAATATTTTAAAATATAATGTTTGGAAAATTAATACTCAAAAGTCAAGTTACGATTTTAAAACTACTTTACAATATAAATATTTTCAGTTGTACAATACACATGAGTTGATTTATGATTTTAATATCTTTATTTAATATGACTTACTGAGTGAAAACACAATATCATTGTATATTATAGCAACTTTACTAGACCTATTTGGTTATATAATTTAAAATAAAACGTTTCCAAAATACCCTCTGGTTGGTAAATTAAATATTTAAATATTATATCATATACAAATTAAAAACATAAAAGACTATCATGCACAATTTTTAATTTGTACCTTCTTTCCTGGCTACCTACTACAAAAGTTAATTTAAGTTTAATTTGTTTTATTTGTAATATTAAGTTAATATTATTGTATTAAAATTTTTCAACATTATTTTTGCTGGAAATAAAACAATTTTTTTTTGGTTTTCTTGAAATATATACGAGGATGGTTATTTATATTTGTTCATGTATATGAATTTTAGTACTTTGTTGTACTAAGCAATAACACCAATCGGTAATAGTGTAGTATTAAGTTATGGTAGTAGTCAGATATTATTGTCTAAAGTCATAAAAAATTCTTTCAATTTAAAGTAAATTGAATTAGTCCAAGTATCAAATTATATAACCACATAAAGTCACTCAGTAATTTACTCACGATTTGACAACATTTTCAAACTTTAAATTATTACTCCTAATGAAAACTAGACCCTTCCTACTTAAGTCGTTTGTACCAAGCTTCAAATTCGAAAATTAAACCTAATTAAAAGCTAAATATATTATGTTGTTGAAAAACTATATTGTAGTGTGGGGTCTATCCAATCTTCTATTTAAAATATGGTTTAACCGGAATGTTAATTGTTCGTCTTGAAGATAAGCAACCGTCGTAATAATACTATATATATTGACTAATTACGAAAAAGACTTTCAGAACTCACTTTCGGGGTAAACATATTTTTTTATTATTCATCATTATTGTATCAAAATTATATATTTTAAAAAGCTTTTAATCTTTAAAAATTTGGTTTGAAAAAAAATTCGAATTAGCTATGATTATACCTACGTTAAATTTTAAAAAAATTCGACTTCTGTTTCTCAAATTTCAGTTAACGTATTATCGCTATTCACTAGTACATAATGGCTAATTATATTATATAAATATTAAAAAAAACTTACAATTTATAATTTTCGATATCTTCTGGGGCTAATTTTGTCAACGAAACTATACATCTGATATTGATTTTGTAAAATAAGTTATCGATATATTTTTTGAGATACGTATGCTTTCTCGATCTGAAAAAATAAACATTTATTATGATGAGATTAGATTATTAGAAATACAATGTTCACGTCATTCAAGGAATACATATTTTTAAATAATTGTTTTTATTTTAGTTTTCCACTATTTAACAACTAATACTGTTTCAAACATATAAAAAATAAAATTTGTTTCATTATTAAAAGTGAAATATCAATAATTGAAATTTTAATTAAAAATAAGTATCATGAATACTATCGTAAATATAAATAATGATTTATTGATTATTTAAATCAAATTATCATAAATAAATCTAATGTGCTAATAACCCATATGAATAATTAAATATTAACAAATTTAAAACAGCTACAAATATTTAATAGGTAAGTATGCATTGTTCAATTAATCTTTTTTAGCGTTGTCTACTTCCTATACAGAACATATTATGAGCATTAAATTGAATTGGAAATATTCAAAATTTAACTTATTATACGGGACTGTTACAAAGTAAATGTAGAGAAATGTTAACTTAAAAATTGATTTAAAATAATCAAGACTAGATTTCTAGTTAAATTGTATGTTATACTCGCTGAAATACCATTATTTATTAACTATTTCAACTCTTCAATTCATTATATTAAGTCATGTCATAATTACACAAGAGATATTAGTTAAGAATCATAACAATTGCATCATAATCAGGCTTTCTGCTTTCATCGTGGATATAGTGTGAAATACCAAACCATTCCGTCTTTAACTGTAATTCTTATTTTGGTTATTTTATAGTTTAGCATATTATGAAATTGTAATAATATGCAAGTATTTTCTTTAGTATCGACAAACAAAAATGGCACAACTGTACAAGACAAAAGTAATGAAATTTAATCTGATAAAATGATCTTAAAATGATCAGGTTATTAACGATTAGAGGGCAAAAGAACTGCCTGTTCAATGTCAAAATATACTCCGTATTTTAAATTATAATTTAGTAATCAAGTGGATTATTTTGGTAAATCAAATTAAAATAAAATAGTAATAGAATAAAGCTTTCGTAACAAACTAAACATTTCAAACGATGTGGACACTTAAAGTTATTCTTAATGGTACGTACAATTTTAGACACGATTAGGTTCTTGAGTTAATCAAAAAATGTAACCTGACTTAATCAACAAAACAAACACTTGCCTGCCACAACATAAAAAGCCAAAACGGCAGTGCGGTAATAATGATATCATAAAGAGTGTAAATATAAAATAACTTAGGTTAGCGGCTATATTTATCAATTGCCACATGTGCGTAAACTAAATAGATATCCAAAATGACCTTACGATATTCAGTAACATGTATAATATTTTATCGGGTGTATAGTCATATAAATAAGTAAACCAGGAATAACTGAATATGAAAGAATATGTGAGGTTAATATGACTATATAAATGTCTGGTTTTACCAAAGACGCTGTAAGCATAATCACACTATTTTCATTGATAGCGGGCATAGGCATACAATTACATAAAGTAATATATAATATGTAAATATTTTTTGATCCATAAAAAACCACACATTGTCTCTCTCGCATAAGTCATGTCAGCTTCAATGTGTTACATGTTAAACGCCCATCATTCATATTTCCTGGTACACTCAGTTATATTTTTATGGGTGTAGTGCACATGACATTTTTTTGAAAATACACCATCCTCATCCTCGGAAAAGCCTACTTTGTGGACTTCAGCAGTTGTGATGAGCATACCGTAAACAATACTCTCAACTCTGTCTCGAGAGAAAATGATCACATTATCCTCATCGTAAATGAACACGCAAGCTTTAGAACTAGGACCCCATCATGAAAAATTTATTGTTGGTCACTTGATGGTGAGGAACTGTCCAATAGAATTTTTCACACTGGCTTCACATGTGAAATTTTTTTTTTGCTTTCGGTGTTTCTTTAGAGGAAATAGGTTGATGTGATTATTCCGGCCTAAAATTCAATCTACTATTTGAAGTATTAATACATCTTATTAAGCTATCACTACCTCGGTCAAGTGGCTGTTCCAAAAGTGAAGATTTTTTGATTACCATTGATGTTATATTAGCAAATATTACTTCAAAAAATGGTCAATTAATAGATATTGTATAAATGCTCAAATCATCATCGTTCATAAATTGTTTACTAAAACTTTTAAATTAAGTCCCATTCGATAGTTTTCCAGAATTAATAAGTTTTCTAAATCTTCAGCAGCATAACATTCTAATTTTTCTGAAGAATGATCTCCAGATGCTTGGGCTGAACACAACTTTACATTTGTATATGACGATTCTTCATCAAAAATTTCTCTTTCAGTATGATTTTCATCTACAGAGATTTTTTAGTACTAGAGGTCTTTGCATCAAAACTATATTATCATTTATACGCATTCCAAGATTTTTTGACATATATTTAGCATCGTTGCAGCCCCTATTAATTAGACTTACAATATTATTTTCTCGTTAAAGAGTAATACTTGAAGATGCATTTTTTAATTCAGTTTGTATAATATTTATGTAACAATTCAGTATTAATTTCAATAGACTGAAGATTCATTTTGTGTTCTGGTTTAAAGTCAGTCATTGTTAGTAAATGTTTATCTTTAGTGTGGCTTCTTGTTAATTCTATAAGATAATTTACAGGAGTAAAATAGGAAGAAATAAAAGTTTTTTTTGCTATTGGAAGAACAATATTAGATTTGAGAAATCCAACTTAAGTTTCAATATGTATCATGAATGTATATTTCTCAGTTAGTTTAATCTTTGAATACGATTGGTGGATGACTAATTGAAAACCATGACTAATAATTTGTTGTTTCACTTCTTTCAATTGTGTTATTCAATACATCAACATTTAAATTATTTTGTCTAGCGTACATGGATAAACTTTGTAATTGCATTGCATTTAGTACTTGTGTATCTCTAACAGATGAGAAACCAGTAATTTCAGTTCCCTGACAAGCGGCTGTAAGTTTCATGAAGTTCCAGCGACTCGTTACATCTTCATTTGTGAAGCGATTATGTGTTCCATAAATTGCAACATACCATTTTGTGGCCGTGTCATCTATGATTGTACCATTATGACCATAATTGGCTCAAATTTCAGTGTGAAAGTAATTTGTTATTATTTTTGCCAAAGTTGCTGGAAAAGAATAATACAGTGGACAACCATTTTTAAGAGGCAAAACAAAACCAATTACTTTATTGTGCTTAGTATCATAGACCATTTTTCCTGTTATCCTTGTCACATCTTTATTAATCCCTATTTTAGTAAGCAGATTTCTCTTAATTAGGAATACTCTTAACTCTTTATATAAAACAACCTTCAGTTACATTATTTTGGGTGTAATCAATAAAACGAAATAGTGTAGAAATTAAAGGCAAAGCATAATTTATATTTTTGTTCAACTTCTCATAAAGTAGTCCCTCCGACAATGGACCAGTAAACAAAAAACTTTTTTAAAAACTTGCAAAAACACCCCCTAATAATATTAAATTTACATTATCGTAAAAATTGTATGGGAAACGTAAAATTTTCAATTTTCAATCCTTAGCTGTAATAATTGAACATTTTCTACATTCTAAGTATATTTTAATACACTTTTTAAGTGTATATTTGTAATTAAATAGTAATTATGTTGTTAACTACACGAATTACAGTTTTAAAAAAATGTGTTCAATAATTTGCGTGTGTTTGTGGGTAATATCTGGGGATTTTTTCCCCCGGAATTTGTATTCCGCAATTCGTTGGTATGAGATGCGGAGCACTGATGAAAATAGGTCGGCAGATAGCCCAGGCAAATTAGACCCAATTTCGTTAAATATCGGAAAAAAATAATGGAGGGCTGAATTTTGATACACAACTTAAGTGAAGGGTCCTTAATAACATACTAGAAGTCCCTTAAGATGGGATGCTTGCGCGCTCCGCTAGAGCACGCTATATGTCAATTAAATTAGTTTTTACAAATAACTCGTTTTATTTTAAGATTAGAAGTTAAATACTTATATACTTTATTATAGAAAACGTAATTGTCTACAAAAAAGATCCTTGACAATTTTTTTGTAGGAACAATATTTACGTAAATAATCACACATGAAATATCAAAGTATTGGAAGCCTGTGTGTTAACGACGTCTGTAATTGTCTTACAAGGTACAATTTGTCATTTTTATGTATATGTATTATTATTAACATATTTTATAAAATTAAAATATTATTGCAATGCAAAGCAATGTTCAGTAGGACAAGAGTTATTTTTAACAAATTAAAAAAATGAAAGTAGGTTAATTAGCATGCTATCAAATAAATTTGAAAAATCGAATTATATTGTATAGCAAGCTTTAGACGATACGGATACTTTGATTATAAGCACCGCCATCGACTTTTCTTTACCTAATAAAATTGTTATTGTAGTTGGTGCAGATATTGATCTATTAATTATATCAAATTTTTGAAAAACCTGGAAAAGGTAAAATTGACAGAAAGATTTATTCAAACGAAAGCTTAAAATCACCACAGGAATTAAAAAAAATAATTTTATTCATACATGCTTTTTGTGGTTGCGACATAACTTCATCGTTTTATAGAAAAAGTAAAATACAGTGCTTTACTTATTGAAAAACGGTTTCAATTAAAGCATTTTACAACTCAAATGCAAGTAAAGATTGTGTATCTAAGCTGGAAAATTGTTATTCTTGCAGTGTATAATGCCAGTGAAAAAGAAACAAACCTTAATATCTACCATTATCAATGTTTTGCTAAAAACGTATCGAATAATAAAAATGTGCTACTAGGACTACCACCTTCTGAAGCAGCTACAAGAGAACCTTTTTTCGAGTGTACCACCAAGTTCAAGCGTGGTTCGGAAATAAGAAATCGCCAGAAGAATGGAGCTGGCCAAAAACAAATGATATTTATTGCCTATACCAATACAAGTTTATCTGATTCCTGAATTATTGTTAAATTTAATTTCGTGTAACTGCACAAAGGGTTGCACCGCTACATGTGAATGTCGAAAACATATACTGTAATGTTCTATAATTTGTGGCTATTGTCGAAGAATTCTTGTCTTAATTCGATGGAAGCAATTGACGAAGATGCCATTGAATCAATACCCAATGAAGATTATAATTTTTCAAAACTAGAAATAGTCGAAGAAAACAGTAAAAATCAGGTGCCTATAAATTTTTAAAAACTATTAATAAATTAATCGATTTATATTTCTATAAAAATATTTTTATATGTTTCTAATAGGTGTATTCCAGTGTAGATTATATACCTTCAAGGAAAAGAGAATAAAATATTAATAAAATAAATCTGAATTTGTATTACATTTAAAGTTTAATAATATTTTTATTTTTATGTACCCACAATTTTGGTATCATATTGTTAATGATTGTATATGATGAAAAATTGTTTCTGTATTTGTTACATAATAATTGGAATAATATGCATTTACCGTGTAATAATTATTAAATAATATTTTAATTTTAACAAAAGTAAATAATTATAACACGTATACATAAAAATTACAAAAAAGACAATTACGGATGTCGGCAGGCTTCCAATACTTTGATATTTCATGTGTGATTATTTATGTAAATATTGTTTCTACAAAAAAATTGTTAAGGATCTTTTTTGTAGACAATTACGTTTTTTATAGTAAAGTATATATGTATTTAACTTCTAATCTTAAAATAAAAAGAGTTATTAGTAAAAACTAATTTAATTGACACAAAGCGCGCTCTAGCGGAGCGGGCAGGCATCCGATCTCCAGGGACTTTTAGTATGTTATTAAAGACCCTTCACTTAAGGTGGGTACCAACATTTAGTTTTCCAGCGTTTTTTCTAATTTACCTGGACTAACACTGATAATTTTCTTTTGAGGAAGAGTATATTAACCACAAAATCACATCATTACGATTATTTAAATAGCTGTTTAGTTAATCAACTACAAAAACAGTAGTGTACGTTGCAATAAAAATATAAGGCTTAGGCAAACAAATTCAATCCATCGTTTACCAAACCGTTTGCATCGAATTCTGATCGTTTTATCAACAAATGTGTCGTTTCAACATGTCATAATAATATTAACCCCGGAATACCACTTTTGAACAATATTATTTTGTGGGGCTAAGAAAAGAAACGGACTGACGGTTAAACCATAACAGCAATACGGCATATTTGTTTGTTCAACCATGGTGTATACATCAGCGAGTCATTCGAATACCATGTATAATATGTTACGCGTGCGTCAATGCGGCGTGTACCTCTACGATGGATATTTTATCCAGTCTAGACGTTTAGTTAGTGAAATTCGGCAACGTCGAGCGGCCCGATCGTTATGACGAGGGCCGGCACCGTACGTGGGCTGCAGACTGCGCAGCTGCCTTTCACCGAAACAGCTGCACGGCGGTGAAGGGCAAGAGCCAAGAATGCGATAAATCGAGCACGCACGCACACGACCGAAACGTCGTCGTTGTTTGTCTGCCGCCCGTGAACAAATAAAATTTACTTAGACTGTGTACCGTGTTGTATGTTATAGTGGTAGTGTGAGCGGCGACTGCGCACTTACAAAATTGAAAATAATTATTACAGTGTAATAGTTTTTAACACATACAAGCTATATAATAATAATAATATAATAAAAAATATTATCGTATTTAATAATAATAATAGTATAATAAGTAGAGATAACGACGAGGCACATATTATGATATGTTCTCGTATTTATCGTTAATCGTTATCATAAAGAGGTCAAACCGACGAAAACACCGACTGAGTGTCTGACTTAATATTACCACACGCTTAATAATAAAATAATAATATATTTTATAGTAATATTATGTACGACGAAACGAATATTCTCTTGTCGTCGCAGACGAAATACGTAACGGAAACTATATAGCCATTATTGCGTTACTGCTCACGGACGACGTAGTTTTATTAATAATAATAATAATGATAATGATAATGATAATACTAATAATAATAATAATACATGATAATAATGATAATCGCCGAAGCAATACGAAAATCCGACGTTCTTCCATTGATTGTTTCTGTACATTCATTATTTTCAATAGTGCACGAAAACGAATCGTCGTGGTACGTGGAAAAATAATTACTACAATAAAATCTAGTCTCCGACCTGTTGCACCTTGCAACGCCGCGCAACATTTGAAATGTATTACTTACCTATCGCTGGGATTTAAAAAAAATATATATCATAATTTTAATATTAATTAATGTCAAATAATTTTAAAGCATACAAAAGTTAAAAGCACAAGTTAAATTAACAACAAACTATGATTATAACACAAAATAAATAATCTGTTATTACTTCAAAAATGGTTCATTAATTTCAATTATGATAAATATTTTTACAGAGATAGTCAATATTTTGTTCTGAAGTTAATTGTAATTGATTACTATAATAAGTGTTTACATTTAAAAATTATAATCCAGCTGTCGGCAGTAAATTATGCACTAGATAGAATAAAATATAGTTTAACGATTTCAGAATTAATTTAAGTACCTAGCGCAAGATTATAAAGCTGCAAGTCTTTATCAACATTGAAAATCATGAAAAATAATTTTCAAAGCGTTGTAAATGATCGTAAACGCTTAATATTATGAATGATCATGATATTATATTTACAATAATAGTAAGTCAATGCCAGAAAATAGATATTAGAAACCTACCTACATAAAAGAGTTTAATATTTCAACATTTTGTAACCAGGACATAATGTATTTATGTTGCTAGTAGGTTCAGTTTCAAACATACTAGGACCTCAATACCTATATCACAATATAGTATAAACTTGGTTATAATAGGATTATAATAAGTAATCATATTCAACCATAAGACAGAATATTATATTAAATAATAAATCTCCTGGAGCGAAGTTACCACCATACCAAACAAAGAAGTAATTATTAAAATTTAAGTTGTATTCCGAATATTGCAAAAAAAAACAGATTAGTGGGTAACGCTTTGCTGTAAATTAGTTGTCTCGCTCTAATGGATGTGTTAAATATGAATTTAATGAAATAACTGTATACAAAAAATGACTGAGAGAAGACGGTCAGTGAGCCAATAATATTACTAAGTAGGTATATTTCATGATATTATTGTTATTAAAGGAATTTATTTTAGGCATTAGTACTCGAGTAGGTTAAATTCATTCTTGTCGAAAAATTGTATTTGAAAATTTCATTTTGTGTATAAAATATAGAAATACACCTACTTCACGAGTACCAACAAATAATATTTTTAAATTACAACCAAATAATTAAAATTGTTATTCTTGGTATTAATATGTAATTTGAACTTGAAAAAACTAAAAAAAATTTTTGTATACATTTTTAAATTTTTAGTTACAGAATTTACTATTTACATGCAACCTTGTTTTAAATTTTCAATCCTTAGCTAAAAAGATGAACATTTAAAAAAAAATTTACTACAAAATAAAATGTAAATTTTGAATTTAATAAATGTTGTCAAAATTTGAATTTTAAATCGTTATGAAAAAAAATCGAGCCTATCTATTTTTAATGATTTTTAACTGCTATTGTAGCAATATATCAAGATCTTTGTAATACATTTTATTGATATTTATGGAAAAAGAAAAAAAATTTGAAAATGTCCGTAAACAGCTCAAAACGAGTCAAAATATTTTGAAGATTGCATTAAATATAGGAAATTATAAAACAAATACTTTTTGTGAATTTCAAGTACTTACAGTTATTCATTTTTTAAATACAACAAAATAAGAAAAGAGATAGAATATTTTAGAAAATTTTCAAGAGCATGTATTTTTGATATGTAATATCTTAGATTTAAACTTTAAGCAATATAATTTCATAAATATATATGTATATATGGTGTACATTATATATATACATACATGTATATATGTACATCAGGCAAATAATGATCTTAATAATACATCTAGGTATTCGATTTTTAAACCAAATTCATAATTAAAAAAATATTTATATTAAAATTATATACTTAACATTTTTACATGAGGAAATAAAATGACCTATATGTTTAAATATGAAATTAATATAAAGAAATTGTATTTCTTTGACAATAGAAGTATGGCATATCTAGTGAAACGTAGCAACAATCACTAAACCTACCATAGGCGCAATGGCTCATAGAGAATACAATAGTTTCCCCAATGGTCATTAATAAGCTGCTTTTATTTTTTTAAGTTTTTTCTAATTATTGTTTAATGTGTATTTAAATCACTCATAAATAATGTTTTTTAATGAATAAATACAAAATAAAAAAAGACGACCATCTTGAGAGCATTTTAATCTTTGGATGTAATTTACCTACTAATTATAATTTTTGGACGAAACTGTATAATATGCCTGTGTGTATGCTACTGTACCTACTAGTATCATATATGTTGTTGATTATTACATAATAATACCTATAACCTAGTGTTTTTAATAATTTGTTTGGGTTCAATCACTAGATGGCCTCCTTCCTCATATTATGCATGTAAATGAAACTTCTGTAATATCATCTGTAATAGCATTTTCCTATTATGCATGTAGCAAAGATTGTTAATTTTTTAATAAAAAAATAATTAAAAAAAATTTGTGAATAATATTAAATCTTTTTTATGTGATATATTGCGGTAATTATATTATGTGATTATTATATCAAGAATATAGATTATTTGTTTGATGTTCAGAAAATAATTCAATACTACTTAAATTTTAATGAAGAATAAAAATATTAAATCGGCCATAAAATGTTGGAACGAAAGCTGAGTTGAATGCTTGTATTATTATTCATGACAACCTAACCGATAACATTTAAGCATACTTATAAACATATTATTTGTTAAGTTAAATTATATTAAGTTCCTGTACTCAAATTATATATGTCAGACACTTCTTTTAAATTATGGAAGGTATTTATTGAAAATTGATTATAATGATTTAATAGGTATGATAAAACGCTTTCATTTTTCAAAAACAACCAATTTTGTAAAGAAAGATTACTAGGATACATCATGTCTAGTATTGTGCTAAACAGTTCCCACCCGTTCCCGGTTTCAAAAGGAAAAAAAAAAAAAAGGATACATCATGTCTGTTTCCTCGGCTTCCTACAATCAATTACAGCGAACAATAAAACAGTCAAATTTTTTATTTACAGTGTTGTATGAATATAATTTTTTTTGAGTATTCAAGTAATATTTAATATAGTGTTAAAATTAATATTTAAAATATTACAAAAAAGATTTTTATCTGATGTATTTAAAATTTAAAATTTAAATATTAATTACTATTTCTTGTTGTCGGTTGACAATTAGTAGGTGCCTAAATTGTATTAATTCATAAATGAGGGTTTTTTTTAAATACAAATTTTAAACATCTGTAAAGCTTTGTTAGAGTGTTTTGACGGCTAAATTTAATTAATTACAAAATATTAATTAAGAAGAATGAACTATTGTAGTACTACAAATATAGTAGTTATACCTTATTATTTAATAACAAATAATATTATTTTATATTTATAAGCCAATAATTGGTATGTAGTAGATGAATACATTTCATAAACGCTATGTGTTCAAAATTAGTATGAGTCATATGAGCAGCGAAATTTTATGAAAAAAAAAAAAAATGGTAATAATTTACTTTAAGTAGAAAGAAAAGTATCTGTAAAATGTATTTAATACCCACAATAAAATAGTATTTAAAATGCATTAAGATTCCTGTTGATATATAGTTAGGTTAGGTTGAGAAAGCTTATTCTATGCACTTGTTAAATTCCCAGTTTCTAAACGCATTTGAATGCAGCATAATAAATTGTAATTTGTAATTTCATCTTATAACATTTAAAAATAATTAATTGGTAATCTTCATATTTTGGTGTCATTTTTTAAATATTAGCTTCTATAAACGTGTAGTAAATACGCTTTTTTTTTTTTATTCTGGATAGAGTTTACTTTGAATAAAACTGCGGTTATAAAATACCTATATTAAAAACATCTTTTTTAATATTAATTAGAACATAAATATCCAGTCTTAAGTTCAGTTATATTACACACAAAGGTGAAACTGATCCTCGTTGAAATACTATCTGGCTATGTAAATCATTGTTATTATTATAAATCATTAAATAAAATAATCAATTTGATTGCCAAACCTGTTATCGATAACCAAAACGATGCTAACTAGTTCACACTAGGCATAAATCTCATTTTATTCTAATCACTTCAAATGTAACTCATATTGAGCAATTATTGCTGAATAATCGTTCACAACCGAGCGAGCACTCAGCACAGGGAATTCATAAAATATCAAGTTAAATTATAAATTATATGAGTATACAACTCAAGTATACTACTAAGTATATTTTTTGCTATAATTGCTATTAAAGTAATTTTTTGTACTTTTAGAAAAACATAAGGTTGGATTAATTTTTGGTAAACACATTTTATTTGATTCTAAGAGTCTAAAGTACCGAAGAACAATATTTTTAAATTACAACAAAATATATGAAATTGTTATTCTAGATGTTAATATGTAATATCGTACATTGTTATGCCTGACGCTTTTAAAAACTATTGGGAAATTTAATTTAGACCCCACAAAGCACACACTAGATTCACTTTCCCACCAAAAGACCGAAAAAATTGAAGCATATTTACCATTCTATAAGGTGATAACAGAGGACACAAAAAAACCACACATCATTGTTATGTCAATATATACATTGTTCCGCTTAGAATCTAATATATTTACTATGTACCATAGATATTTTTAATTTTATACTGTACAATATACATAAAAATTGAATGTATTAAAAAAATATTCTTTTCTTCTATTATTGTAAGTAGAAAAAATATAATAAATTGTTTATAAACTTTTAAATTCTAAATGAAGTAGATTCCTAACATGTGTGTAACTCATCGCTCCTAATTTTAAATCTTGTAAAGTAGTTTATCTTATAAACATAATATAGTAGGTCATTGTCTGTTAAATATTTTACTAAGTAATAAAATACATATTACAAAATGTAGTTAAAATGATTCGCATGAAAGTCCTACCATTTATTTTTTATATACCTGTGTTTATATTATGTATGCCTTATAGTGTATATTCACAGCAATATCAAATTTAAAACAAAACGAGGGTCCATCGAAGAATAAATACTATAAAAATTGTATATTTTCTTTAAATTTGAGATCAATTTAATATAAAAGTCTACTGTTACTAGGGCACTATAGCCTTAGGTATGCAACGCCGCCAATTTGTGACTCATTCATTGCCAATAATGTGTCGTAAAATAGTGGCATAGCATACTCATTATATAAAGAGCCTTGCAGTTTCTAGTAAAGCTACGAAGTAAAAAACAAAATGGCCGCTGCATGACGCGCAGCATGATCTGCGCATATTAGACTAGAATACGAGGTAATATTTGCATTTCGTAATTTCGTTTATATCTTTTAAGTTAGGTATATAATGTTAACATCATAATAATTAATTTTCACTTTTAAGTTGATATTGCATTACAAATTAGGATACTATTTTCCTTAGATCAAATACTACGGATAAAGCTATTACATTGGAAATGTGTGCTGTACGTGTTGAAGACATTATTAATGACTAGTCGCAAGAGGTCTGACTTCTATTGCACTTGTGTGTTAGTACTTGTCATATATTTATATTATATATAACTTAAACAGAGGTGATATAAATTGCGCATGACAACGGTAGTACCAATCGTGCGCGTGAAAGTATGATTTAATTGCGCGCATGCGCATTTGCTAAATACCTCTTAGGTAGGTTTCAAATATTTAGGTGGTAGATATACTAGTTGCACAACTTTATGAAGTAAATGGACCCTCTTATAAATGCAACATCGTGAGAATGAAAAACTACTCAGCGCTACTTCTGTGATATTTTTGAAACATTAACTTAAGCAACCATAGGCTGCAGAACAGTAATGATTGTCGGGAAATTTGTACGCTCGTTTTGAAAGTTTAATATCAGTACAGTCGTTACAGGCCAGGTTTTCTTATAAAATAAAAAAACAATCGTAAAGTATCAACGCGTTAGATGAGTACTACATGATATTTCAGGGAAGTATTAATCTAATCTATAACGACAAATGAGAATGTCGATAATGATGAATTTTTATTTGATGTACCCAGATATAAATTACCTATACACTATATTGGTTTATTGACATAATAATATATTATCTTATCGCAGTCGCTGGCTAGTTGCTACGAAATTGGAAATAACACTAATGTTTCAATTATGTAGGCATAATTATTACCCACCGACATAAAATACCGTACCAATTCTCCGTTAACTTACAGTCATATTATGGTTAACCACTAGGGTTCACTGACATAATATTATAGTTTTGCGGGGATATTGAATGGTGCATGTCTCATAACCAAATATATGAGTTGCGTAACCAGTTAACAGTATATCCACAACAGCGGTAGTAGCTCTATTCGTTGTTCGTGATCTAAGGTTTTTCCAATATAATATAGTTTTCAGACCCCTGATATTTTGAAATCCTAACCGTCGCCAACGGCCAAAATGAACCGGACGAATAAAATAATCACAACCGTTATCGCGACGAGTACGTACCGATATGCCATGGTGCTGAACTGATGGCGACTGGTGGCTCCGGCGAATCGTACAATTTCTGAAACTCGCAGAAACGAATGGCCCAGGCACACGGGAACGGCAGCCGACGGGTGAACTCGAAATGATCGCCGCTCCGCGCTCGCAGTCTCGCGGCGTCGTCCTCAGTTACCAGCCCACGCCCCGCGGTACCGATCGATGGAGGGGAATTTCGTCGCCGTCGACGGCGCGGCGGTTGCAGAGAGCGCTTCCGTTCGGGCAGCATAAATGTCTACGCGTCGGTTACCACCGCCCGCCGTGACGTCATCGCGTCGACCTCCGCGATGAAAATATTATTTTGTGTTTCCGCGCGCGTTGCGCTAGGCAGTAGGAGCGGCTATAGCGGCGGCGGCGGCGGCGGCGGTCTCTACACGATCGTTACCGAATACCGACACACTGTTGCCGCCCTGCCGCCGTCGTCGCTGTTGCCGTTCCGCCGCCGCCGCCACTGTTGCCGTCGCCGCGATCGTCGCGTCAGTAACCTTACGACGATTGCCGCGCAGCACTAGGCGACATGTATAATGAACATGGTAGTATTATTACAGCGACGCATTATTCGATTCGGTCGGTGGAGCGCTGCGCATGCGCGCTTTAAACGATTTTAGCGTTTGATGCTTATACTCTTAACAGGCACTGCCACCATGATTATGAAGGACAGGGTTTTCTAGGTTATCTTCGCTGTCGTGTTTTTTGAGGCAAGTCGCAAAATACTTAATTCTACAATGACGATTCGGTGCCTAAATAATGTATTGTATCACGAACCAATGAAAAACATGGTAGGCGTTGAATTAAAAGGCCATACGATAGGTTTAAAAAAAAGGTTTTTATTTTGTTAACAATATATGGTGTTTCATATACGGTCGACTGTAGAATCTACACTGTTTG
Source organism: Myzus persicae (assembly GCF_001856785.1). Lineage (NCBI taxonomy): Eukaryota > Metazoa > Arthropoda > Insecta > Hemiptera > Aphididae > Myzus > Myzus persicae. The sequence continues at coordinate 239,270 of NW_019103632.1, forward strand.
TTAGGTGAATCGCAGCGTTATGCGGATAAATGTCAACTTTGGCCTTTTAACCCAAGGCCCACGATATTTTCATCTGATAAATTATCGTTAAGTGATTTTGTTGGTTGTCGTATCATTTCGATGTTTGTATCACGTCAGCTTTAGATTATATGCTTGGTTGAGTAACGAACCTTGTTAAAGCGGTATCCAATGTTCTCATAAAATTGAACCAAAACCTGCCAATTGTTTTAATGACTTTCAACGAAACCTATGGTGTACAAGTATACCCTTGATTTCTGTGCTTTATTATTAAAGTAAAACCACAGATTCCACTGGAAGCGCAAACAGCGATACCTAAGGCTTCTGGATTTTGTCCTATTTTACACCTTTTTTGTGTAAGGCTAGATAATTTATTAATGGATAATAGACCAAGATAATTTTTAACAAAATAATGAACATTTTGATATTTTGAGGTTTCAAAGGGTCTTAACTATATAACAAATGCAATTAATGATAAAAACAATTGTTGGAGTGAGTACAGGAGTGTGTATCTAAAAGCACTCTGTGTCTCTCATCCACATTCCGGACCGCGACTCCTTATTTTGTGAATATAAGTGGCCTAGAAATTCTTATATTATCATTGGCTATTATAGATCACTCAATCACTCAATCACTCAATCATTTTAATTGGGTACATAATTGTATAGCCTGATAGCAAGCTGTCGGACTTAATATACAAGTAAGCCTCCATATTTTGCAGTGACTCATGGCAAAATAAAACAAATTGATCATGGAAAAATATAATTTGTTGAGCAATGAATGACCACTGAATAACTTTATAGAATATAGTTATGACTTTCATACTATTGATTAATGTAAAAGCAATGTCCGGAAGGAATGAGTTTCAAAAGGAGCGTATTCCTGGAACGAATTTCTTTTTATAAAATAAGAACGAGTTCATTTTTTCAAGGAAGATGAACAAAATTGTTCGTTCCTTTCTAGTTCCAATCTACGCAGATATGTAAATAATTTAATTTGAAGGACATTTTTTTTATTATCAAAATTTTCAAGAAGAAAAATTCGATACGTATCGATACGGAATAGTTACGTACCACCTCGTATCGGAGTCCGAGTCCGATACGGGTCGGTACGTATCGCTTGTACATTGCACGAGTAACATCTTGAACGCACAAAATTGACCCGATAAGTACCGATACACTCCAAATTCTTTCTTGAAAATCTTGTATGTGTATAGCCAATAGGTGATCGTTATCGAGTATCGACGTTAATCGTTACAATTTATATTAATTACTCATTGCTTATTATCTACTTTATTAATATTTCTAATAAGTAAACCTAATTAGTTTATGAAAATGGTTACTACTTTATAGAAATCGTTGTTAGAAACCAAACAACTGTCTAAAGTATAGTTAAAATTAGTTTATAAAATAATAGTAATTCGATCAAATAGGTAATAACTAATAAGTAATTACAATAAAATTAATAATCGTTAACACAAAATATAAATTCTTATATGAAATGTTACAAAATCAAATTTTTTGTCAATATCTTTAAATGTGCAAATCGTATAATGTTGTTTTTTTATTTTATAACTAGGTATTTTTTTAAAACAATTTTGTAAAAATTGTTGACCTTAAATAAATATACGTTAATAATTTTATTAGTAATTAATATTCTAAATTAGATTTTATCTATTATTCATAAGTATCAACTTCATTAAAGCACTTGCATATGAATAGCAAATTATTAAATGAACATTACAGTAAGAAATATTTTTATAAGACATAATATATTATTTATTATTTATTAAATACCTACTAACCTACTTATTATAATTCGAAAAGAAATAATAACTATGAATTTTTCAGTTAGAGAAATTATAAAATTAAGTATAGTTTTAAGAAATTAGTTTGATTTGTTGTTGATGAGAGGTTTTAAGTTGTATAAAAAAAAATGTTAATAATAAAACTGTTAAACATAATTATTTTTTGGTACTTATTTTACTACTAAGATAGACTAATATTATTTTGTTTAAAAATGTTATAAACACCACAGTTGACACTGTATATATGTGTAAATAATATTGACATTGAGTATATACTGTACAACATAATATATTATACTCAATGATATTATATAATTTTTAACGAAATATACATAGGTAGTTACAATACATTTTAGTGACATTTTTTTTTACAAATAGCTATTAATAATATTTAATTCCTCAATATCAAATGCATTCAATCATTGCCGTCAAAAACATTTTATAAACTGTGGCATTTTGTTTAGTGTTTTAAAAAGTTATAACTTTTAGTTAGTTATTATAATAACACAAAATATATATTTTGAGGTATCTAGCAATTCTTGAAAAAATTACCCATAGTTTGTTACTTAATCACTAATGATTTTCAACTGTTTACTTAATAATTTGTTATCACTTATCATAATTATAAAATAGTCGAAAAGCTGAAATATGAGTGCTGTCTGCGAATTTACTTTTGACAAGGTTAGGTTAGGAATATTGCGACACGTACATTCATCGCTTCGCTCACAATCTAAAAATGTATCTGTCAAGTTTGACTTAGAAGATATAATAAAACAATTTGCAATTATGAAAGCAAGAAAAATATTAAATTCACAGAGGTAACATCACGTTAGTATTTTATTTATACTGTATTGATGTTGATTGAGCTTCTAGTCTCACTAATTCGTATTTCAATATTAATTGTATTAAAATATTTAATTTTTAATTTTATAGTAGGTACCTACTTCAACAAAGTATTTTAAATACTTTTTGAAGTATCTGTATTTAAAATCAAATACCAATTTTTTAAATACTGTAATAACTAGGTAATTATTTTTAGTTTAGGTATAAGTTTTCTATTTTAATTTTGATCATGTAAAATACAAATAAAAATGAAAAATATAGATGTGATTTACCAAGCCAAGCATACTCGCCCCCTTTTTTCTTTAATAATGCAGTTATCCAAGATCTAATTTTTGGATTTTTAAGTATACTAAAAGACTATTTAGAAATTCTAAAGATTTTTTGTTCTATTTATGAAGTGCCCTGTAAAGATTCAAACTTATATTTTCAAGTGAGAACATCCCTTTTCAACTGTAAATTATTCACTGGATAATTTTTCTGAAAAAATTGATGTATCAGAATCAAAATACTTATTAGTAGATATTAAGTTATTTAACTTTGAGTTCTAAGGATAAATAAGGTCCATGGTAATGAGTTAATAAGATATGGGGGGGGGGGGCTATCGTGTATTACATTTTTAGCCAATAATATTTGTTATTAAACATTAATAATTTGTAAGATTGGCCCAAAAAATTAAAAATATTACAGCTGCAGACTTTTGGTAATCCTGCAGTTCGGTAAACCGGTACGTCCAGTAATCCGTCTATTTTTTCGCTATAAGTATCATACAATTCTTAAAACCAATTGATTTAAGTCTAAATGAACCGATTAGTTATTTTATTTTCATTTAGTTAACATTCATGTGTGTATGGTTTACTGGTAAGTTACTGTGTTGTATTAAATTAAAATCTCTCCAGTATTTAGGTTTTGAAATAAATAAAAATGCGTTTTTTATAAAACTCCAATAATCTACTGTTTTTGTTAATAGAGCAGTCGTCTAGTCTAATATCTGCCGGATTATCGAGATTCTGCTGTGGTTTCAATAATACTTCTATGTTATATTTTTGTAATAAAACCATTTTTAAGAACTATAATCTTTAGTACAAAAATTGTATTAACTAAGAAACAACTCATTCGAATTTTGAGTTGGTTTCATCACCATTTCGAAAAATTATCCACTAAACTTACGGTAAAAAAAAAATGGATCTCATTTGAAAAACAGACGTTTGTTCTATCACAGAAAACTTCTTTAGTAGTAAAAAAATTATTAATAAGTTTGAAAAAATTTTCTTTGAGTATCTTTAAAAATTTAAAATCAAAATTTAACTAAATTCATTTTTATGGTTGTGAGAGCTCTTTAGTATATAGAATTATATTTTTTTACTAAGATTTTTAAATTAATTATTCTTAACCAAAAATCAAATATTTTGACAAAGGAAACAGTTGATTATCATTAAGTACTGGCATATGATGCAGTATAAAATATATGCTATATAAGATTAACGTAAGACATGAACATTGCTTCTGTTAATAATGTGAAAACAATGTTTATAAAAAAATTTGGAGTTCTTGAAAGCATTTATAAATAATTTTTTAAGGATTTATTTTTGTATTCAAATAATTTTTGGCTGTACTATAAAAAAGTTGGTAAGTGGTTTTTAGTTTGTATACAAAACATTTTTATTTTCAAAAAAACAATTCTTCGAAAATGTCAAGTTAGAATTAAAATGATACACAAGAAATTGAAAAAAGTTGTTTTTTTAATTTTTGCAATATTTTTTTTTTATTTGCATAAGAATATAATTGTTCACAAAACTAGAAAAAAGGTCAGCGAAATTATACAGATTGTCCGATAAAATGTGTTATGCTAACATGCTAATTTTTTTAATATTTAAAATATTTCAACAGCGTTTAGGTAAACTGTTCATGAAAATAGTAAAAAGTTTATAAATTTATAATATAATAGCCTATCAGGTATGTATATTTACAATATTGTTAAAATATAATACAATAATGATTTATATTAATATTTAAAATTTGCCATATGTGTAGTTGTAGACCATTATTTAAAACATTAATTCGGCCAAAAATGTTATTATAACTAGGGACGCTTTAAAATTAAAAATAATGATGAACATAATTTTCAAAATAATTTCCGAAATAATTATAAACCAATTTCAGAAAATCTGGTGATCTTCCAAGTGTCGATAAAAGTACATTTAATTGTTTTCGGGTCACTACGATAGTGAATGGAGCAGGCACGTATACAGAGAGTGGGTTGGGGGCTCAACCCCCCACCGAACATTTTTTTTGTGTACGTGCCTGGAATGGAGGAAGTTTGATAGAAAAAAAAATCGTTTACACCGTTAGTGAATGTCGAAAATTAAAAAAAAGAAATAATGTTAAGGGGGATACTTCACATTTGTCATTTTCGCCGAGCCGTACCTACTATCATCGGTGATATAAAAACAATATGCGTGTAATAACTCTAATTAAATCAGAACACATTCACTGTAGATCTACGGACATATTATACCTAGCGAAGGTACATTTTTAATAGATATCGACCCGGATAAAATTAAACATTTAAATTATCAATTTTGAATGAACACATAATAGTAAACGAGGCGGTCGAATGAACGTCATATAAATCACTAAGAGCCGATGAGATAAATAAGATAAATAGCCGAGTGGCTATTAAAAAACACAAGTTCAATGAAGACATAATAATTGCCAACAATGTAAGTCCAGTAAAAAAAAAAATAGTATCATAATTTATTAACATATCGGAACAACCATTTATTAATCGAAAAGTGAAAAAACTATTACAGTTTCATGTGTACCTATTCGGTGTATTCGACTCACTTTTGATATGCGGCAAAACTATACTACAGTTCCATGCGTAGAACTTGAATAATTATATCCACTTGTTATTTATTCTATTAACTTAATCTTAACTTGCTGGTTAGTGGTTATAGTGTCTAAGACAACTTCATTGAATTGAAAGGGAAGCACATATCATTGTCATTTGTCAATAATAATCATTTCCATAGAGTCCAAATCTAGTAAATCCTTCAGAAACAAAATATAAAGTTAATAATAATAAATTATGAAGGATAAAATACAAATAATTGAAAAATATTTGTCATCATCAAGATAATATCTTATAAAGTTACCTATATTACAAAATGTGTTTATTTTTATTTAAGATCCTTTAGTAATAACTATATTAATAGATAAGTAGGTACCCAATCTTATGTACTCGTATATATCTGTTCATGGTAGTTTTTATAAAACAATATATTAAATACATTTGATAAAAGAAAATAAAACATTAGTTTTACAGGATAGTAAAATGTACTTAAATATTATGTTTTTCGGTGATATACGGTTGTCCTTTTTGGTATAACGACTGCATACGGTTTCTTTACAAACGCCTTAAAAATATAGGTACCGACGATAACGATTGCGTACGAAAATGAGTCCAACATGTACTACTAAATTAATTAAATTAAACTAATATAACTAATATAATTTAACTAATTTAACTAATAATAATAATAAAAGTATAATTTAAAAAAAAACATTACTATACAGTCAATTAAAAACAATACAAATTATAAGTTACAAATTAAAACCTTGATATCGATAACCAGTCCCTGATAAAAAATTAATACATTACCATTTATTTTAAACTCGTCGTGAAGTTTTATTACAGTTAATTTTTTAGATATCTTTAGTTGGAATAGCTTTGAATTTTTTTTTTTGTACAGTGGATATTTTTATATTAGTTTCACCCTTTCAATGCTTCAAGGACAAAGTATATTAGTGGATGTGCATTATAGAATTGAGCGCTTAAAGTTCTGAGGAAACTTTCTGGGCCATTTGTTGTTCTGATATTAAAATAAGTTGAATAAATAACCGAATCAATAATAATCTAATTATTTTATGACTCTATTTATTTTTATGTTTTAGAACATAAACTTAGAAGTTATACTGTAGAAAAATACTTCCAAACTATTTTTATAATTTATAAAAATAAGATACCTTTTATTTATTGAAGGTTCTTCAGCCCATATTTTAAGTGGAAATATACAATTTGGTTGTATATAATTATTTAATACATAGTCTGAAAATTCTAGACCATCTTCATCCGGACAAACACATACTAGTTTAACAAAACTGTATTTGACTACCTATTTGATAAAGCAGAAATGGTAGACCAAAAAACATTTTTAATCATTTTCCTAATACCTATATTCTTATCATCCAAGTATGCTATCCTTATTTTTTTTATTTGCTTTTATCTTAATTTAAAAATCGTTATATTTAACGATATAAGTTTTTAATTTAACTGATGTGAGTTAGTTATTTATTAAATACTTGTATAACGCCACCAAGATTGACTTAAATGGAAAACGTAATCTTAACGTACCCATGTGGCCGTGTCTTATATATTTTATATATTTATTTACTAACGGGCTGAGCCCCATACAATAGCTTACAATTTAATACAATAATAAGTAATTTAAATAATTAATACAAATGACACTATTAAATGTATATAAGATAATAATTCCAGTAATAATAAATATAATAATGACAGTACATATATATATATACGTAGTAACACAGTCTTGCCTTATGTCTTAATGATATCCAAGAACAACTCCCATTATTTGTATAAACAGGCCTTGTTGTAAGCACCTTTGTACTAACATGAGCTTCAGAAATATTTTCTTCTAGAAAACTGTTGAAATCGACTGACTGTTAACTGTGTAAATACTTCATTCTAAATAAATGGAATTAACAAGAATGTAATTACATTTTATGTTAAAAACAATGAATTACCTTTTATGATAGTATGTTACAAGGTTCATAACACAAGATCTTTGTCTAACACATAAACTAAATCGTATGCATTACGACTGTTGACGATGGTTTATTATAAAATAATTATATTTTTTAAAAAAAGACTCAACAGTGATTTCCTTAAAAAGTATGTCTTCACCACATAGATACGATTATCAACAAACAACTTTCATTACTTGGATGAACAGGCTTTACTATAATATGATTGATCTCTTTTACCAGTATGGACATAATAAATGTTTTCTTTAACAGATCTGTCATAGATAAATCTTTTAGGCTGTAGTGTGTAGTTCCTAACATTTCAAACAAACATGTTTAAATACTTAATTTAAAAAAAAAAATAATAAAATAAATAAATTTGACGATGTTATAATATCCAACCTCAGGAAATTTAAGTGTACTTTTTTCCAATAAGATTTTAGCAGTGGTGTAGCTGGGTAAAAATCTAGGGGGGAGGCAAAATAATTTATTCACAAAAAATTAAAACATTGACCCAGTCACAATGACACAATGGGTTAGTCTTAAGACTCATTTTACATCTAGTGTAGAAATAAACTGTAGGTAGAAAGTACCCGATCCATATTGTTGAATAGCATTAAGAACCAACATAAGTTTATTAATACAATTCGGGCTAGTGGATGTCGCTCTGCTGTATGTTACAAGTGGGTCGGTGTTATTTGAGGTGTTAATTTATAATTCAATGATATAAAAATATTGTACACGAAAAACGATTCTGAGTGAAGATGGTCTATAATATTAGTTATTACTTATATTATATTTGATAATATTATAATGATTAAAGTAATTTATTTTACTATTAGGCATTGGTACCTACTATATAGGTTATTATAAGTTAAATTCATTTTTGCGAAAATAATTATACTTGAAAAGTCGTTGTGTGCATAAAATATAAGAATATACTCTCAAAGTTTCAAATACACACGGAAAATATTTTTGAATTAAAACCAAATAACTTAAATCATTATTCTTGGTTATTTTACTGTGGAATTTCGTCCAGATTTCAACATAAAATAATAATTACATAAAACTATGTTTATATATTTTTAATTTTTTGGTTACACATCTTCTTAACCCTGTTTTAAATTTTCAATCCTTACCTATAAAAGTTAAACATTTTATAAATTTTTAACTACAAAATAATTTGTAAACTTTGTCAAAATTTTAACTTAAATGCTTTTAAAACAAAATCATGCCAATGTATTTTTAATATTTTTCAACTGATATTCTAACAAAATATCAGGTGCTTTGTATTAAATTTTCAAGCTTTTTGAGTTACCTACACTAAAAACCAAATCAATTTTCTCAAAAACTGGTTTTGCATAAACATTCAAGTTTTCCTTAATTTTGTTTTTGTTTTTATCTGTGCTTTTGTAAACTATTGGAAATTAAAATTTTTGATTTCCCTAGATTCAATTTCCCATCAAACAAGTTACAGAAGTTGAAAATTGAAGCATTATTTCAACCACTTATCGTGTAATACAGACACCAAAAAAAAAACACATAATTGTAAAATTAGTTAGTATAAATATTATTTATTCATACTTCATATTTGATGAACAATACATAATAACCAACGAATAATTTAATGACGTTTTTTAAATAAGATTATTTCGATAAAAAGAACAATGTTGTGCCCATGAAGTTGGTTGTTTAACTGGGTATTTTCGAATTGCACTTATTTTAGTCGAACTGCACTTGGGTTTAATAAGCAGGTTGTGGCCGAAACTGCACTTGGGCTCAAAAAGGTATTCCAACATAATATCATGCATTTGAAGGGGTTAAACGTTTAGAAAACCCTCATTTCCCTTCCCACTTACAGACATAGGACTGACAATGATTTTAGTCATTGGAATGGTTAAAAATGATAGTCTTATACATACTGCTGTCCATTATGTTATTATAGTATTATATACATCATCGAATCATCAAATATTATTATTGCCATTATTATAACTTTTTTTTTCTATTAATTTCGATAATTTTTTGTAGTAATAATAAATACTTATAAATTATAATACTTTTATTCTTTTTTTAAATCGTCAAAATATATTATTAATTTTATTTAATTTTTATTAATTTTTGCAGTAATAACAAACTGCATTCAAAAACTCTAACCTGGTAATACACTTTTAAGCATATAAGTTAATGTACTTTTCAGTGTCGTTTATTTTTTTTTTGGTAAAATTTATTTGAAGTTTTTGTGTCAGTATTCTGCATTAAAATATGTGTTGACATAAAATCGTCTGTATAACATTTTTAGAATTTTAACTCCTTTTTGAACGTGCGTGCAGTTCGACCACTTATTTTTAGGTAATAAGTGCAATTCGACTATCCCATTTCAACTATGTTGAAGTATTTCATTGGGTATTGACGATATGTTAACATATCTAGTTAATATATTATACAGCAAAAGAGACATAAAGTAAATGTAAACTCTAGGAAGTAGAAAATAGTTTGAATGTGAAAAAATATTTTTATATTATAATATTATGTTAAATATATTGCATTCTTTCTTAGCTTATTCAAAGATTTGTATTGTTGACTTATGTTGGCAATATTATACTATATAATGGTTATATGATTCCCTTTGCCTCCCTCCGCAAAAATCAAGGGGGCAAGTGCTCCAATGACGACACTAGATTTTAATGTACCCACATAGGTCCATAGTATTGCTTATAAATATTGCTTTAGCAACTGTCCTGGAAATAAGTTTGGCTACTATTTCAGCTTTTTAACATTGAACCCCGGTGACATATGAAATTCAGTTACTTTATAATAAAAAAAATTAAAAAATAAAAATTATGATTAAGACGAGTTATTTTTTTTTTTTTGTGACATTGACGACGTTTGCCGAAACTGCTTAAGCATTATTAAGTCGACAAGGTTAAGCCTAAAGCATTACGTCGACTGACGACAGTTAAGCATTACGTCAAAATTACGTATGACGTTCACAAATGTCAAGGCATTTGAACCTTGTACTTTTAACAAACTTTTGCAGAAGTATTTATCAGTTAATATTAAGAAATCATAACACATCGTTGATTGCTATGAATTTAATAATATATTAAGACGTATCTAAATTATTATAACAAAATTATCACTATTTATTTAAACTTAACAAGTACCTATAATTTTCAATAATATGTATATTAAATCCATAATCAATGATGTTATTTCCATTCAATTTCGATAAGTATGGTATCAGGAAATAAATTAATATTTTTTCCATTATTAGGACATCGAAAACTACTTTTTATATGGGCAATTTTCAACAAATCACACAAAAGAGGACCCGCGTCATTGCAACTGCCATCATATTAAACTTACAGTTGTGTAGTCAACTATAATTATGTCATTTCATACCTATTGAATCAGTCATTGGAGTATCAAAAGAATAAAAGACCGGTTGTTTATATATTAGTCCCCATGGCGGTAAGGCCGCAAGGGCCATGGAGGACTCACACAGCCCTTGAACACATTTACAAATTGCATTAATAGGTATGTTATGGTAATAATATTTTAAAAACATTCATTTTTATAAATTTATCATGCAAAATTGAAAATACAATAAGCTATTGTACATTAATAGCATATACCTAATAGCATTACTAGATTAATAGTATGATCACATTAAATCAATTTTGGTTTGGTTTGCGCATCCCTTCCACTATTCTACATACAAAATACAAAACCATTGTTCTTGGTTCTACGCATTTCATTGGTCGCCAATGTTATTAGAATATAATAGAAGTAAGCGATAGAGGAGGCAAGAGTGGTGTGCACATCACAAAAATGTGATCATACCTATTTATTTAGTCAAGCCTAATACTAGTAGTTACTAATTATAGGTTAGGTTAATTTAAGTTCATAGGTACTCGGTGGTACAGTTCCACAATGACAATGGTTATCAATTGACAATTATCATCGACGTTTGGGTCGAACGATATTGAATTTATTACACATGAGATAAAACTTCAGGTCTTTATAATGATATTTTTTATTATCTAGTGCTATTTACTAGTGGTGCAATGGAGCAATGACCTTCGCGAGGCGAACAGCTCAACTCCTTGGAAAATGGAACTTATTAAATACATTTAGGGACACAACATAAGTGTTAAGTACTATACTTTTATGCTAGGACATAAAAATCCTAATTGCTATGGTAACTACTGACGAGATGTAACACATTTACACGCAATAAGCATCATCCAATACCACCCAACTTTGAGGAGTTATATTTCGTCAACGGACAAACGAAAAATTAATAATTAAACTTGATAATTCATACAAAATAGCCTTATTAATTCAGGAAATCTAAAACATGTTACCATTTGACAATAAAAAGTTCATAGTGGTTCGAGTAAATATCAATACGTGCATAATTCTAGAATAGCGTGGATCTACAATTTTGAAAAAAGTAAATGCTTTTTGAAATAATCAGCATTGTCTGTTAAGAGAATCACTCTGTATACGGTACACCTATATACTCCGTCATATAGTAACATAGTATTATAGAAGTATATCATACACAGCTGTCTATTGACAAAGCGCATTGTATTGAATATTTGAATTAATATTCTGGTTTCCGCTGTTGCGGTGGATACCATGTGCGGTGTCATGATAATTTTATGAACATTTCGATTTAAAAATATACGGTTTGTAGCAGTGGCGTCTTTGGCTAGCGGCCCGGTGTTGCCGGTTTTACACAGTCTGATTTTATATTAAGTTCGACGTTATGACCATGTTAATCGTTTTGAGAAAATACACAACTGTGTGAATAGGAACTGGAAAAATAATTGTCACAATTATAATTTATGTTTATAGACTATAAATATTATATTATAATAATTAGTATAATAATTTATTATGTCTATATGTGTGTCGGCGAAGTGCGATTGCGCGCAGTGCCGGAATAATAAAGAACATGATTTTGACTATTCGAGTCCTATGCGATTGCTCGTGAAATTAGATGCGTCGTTGCCAAGTTGTTTATAACAAATTTCAGTTATTTCACAATTGTTTTTAATATCTAAAAACAGTTACAAATACATCCATTCAGAAAGTATTTAAATACATTTACTCAAATATTATAATATAAGAAAATTGTATTATACAGCTAATGGTTACATAGATAGGTACACTCGGTATACGCCATAAAAGACAATAATACTAATAATAATTATTATTAATAATACTTTAGGCGTACACTGCTTTTTACGCCGGCCATTTTTCATTATTCATTAAAAACTAAAATACTAATTAGTTCTTAGTGACATTGATTTTTAATTGTCGCCGCAAATGTGGGTATAATAGTGTGAGCTTGTACTACAAATTCGTTAACACAATCTTGTATGTTTTATTTCCACAGCGATTTTTGTTGACGAACTTGTAGATAATTTTTGATAGGTACATCAGTTTAAACAATTAATATATGACACCTACTTCCTTAAAAGAATTACAATAACTTGAATAACTATTATTTTAAATATTGACATTTTATATTCGGACTATGGATATAAATAATATTCATAGATAATAATATAGGTAAAAATAAATTACTCCTAAAAACAATCTTAGATAGACTAAATACTTTAAAATTTGTATAACAAAAAATATATATTTTTTTGAATTTTAAATTTAAATTTTAAATATGATTAATTTTAATAAAAAATATTTTTGAACCTGAGCTATAGGTAGGGAAGACCGGAGGTAGTTGTAACATTTTTCATATATGTTAATACCTATATCTCGTGGACAATAATCGTCGATTTTATTATGTTTCTTTTTCATACCAAATATATCTGTGGTCTCAAACTCAAATTACTAGCGGGCCATATATATATATATATATTATATATACATCAAAGGTCTGCGGGCAAAACATTTTCATAGACCTGTTTTTTTTCTCATGTTAATAAAATGTATAATTTATAACGATCTGAGAGTGACTCTCACAACACACAGCACAAGTAAACTAGTGTTTGAAGTCTGAAATAAAAACTTGAAACATTGGAGATATTACTGCATTGAGTGCGTAGCTGAAGTCAACATATCAGTGATAAATGATAATACAAATTACAGTATTGTTTTCGACTATTTTAGGGAAACTTTGTTTTTATGTCCAGAAATTGGTTTATTTTCGACGACGATGCATTAATAATACTAGGTACATTAATGACACTATTTAACAAAATAAAAACTTATTTAATAATATAGCTAATATATTATTACAAGTCTGTTTGTAACACTGTAAATGAAGGTCTAAATTTTCTTTTCTTGATTTAAACATTTATACATGGTTTATCTTCCTTTATCATAAAATTATTTATTTTATGGTGTATTAGTGAATAGTGTTGACTGACCTAACGTGATACAAATTTAATATTTATTAAAATGTAATATCATTGTTCTATATTCATTTGTGGACAAACTTTTATCGAATACAGAATTGCGCAACATGGGTAAACACGACGCTCGGCATTAACTAGTTAAAAAGTTAAATTAAGTTGAAAAGTTAAGTTACTTTTAACTAAGTAACTTAACGAGTTACTTTTATTTTCATAAGTAACTTCTAACTTAGCGAGTTAATTTATTTTAAAGTTACGTTAATTTATTTATTTTTACTAATACAAGTTCAATAGATTTAAAATTGTATTTTGATTTTTACAAACTTACACAAAAAAAAAAAAATGCCTGAAAAATCAAATACTATTTATGTTATAACACTTATATCATATTTTATTATGTATTCTAAATAAGTTTTAAATATAGTAAAGTATCACAAGTATTACATTATTTCTGTATTTGTGATTTCAATAGGTATTAAAATTTAAAATAACGAAATAAGTAAGTAATAAGTACAACTATCTATCTATAAAATGTATGAAACGATTTACGAGTAAATTACTTGTACATAACAAAAAAAATGCATTAAAATAATTCAATTGTTTTGTAATAAGTAATAACTATAGTAAAATACAATTACATACATTTTCAAAAAAACCAAGACCTCCTTTATTATGTTATTTGTTAAGCTTTAATGAAAAAGTATGATGATTAATTTTACATGAAAAAAAAGTACCTAACTTATTTTTAACTCTGTTAAGTTACTCTTTTTCAAATTAACTTTTAACTTTAAAATTAGCTTGAATTTATCTATATTAACTTAACTTAACGAGATAAAAAAATTAATTAACTTGCCCAGAAAATAGTTAAAAAAATTCCAAGTTGAAGTTTATAATGTAGTACTTCACACAGCTATTTTTAAGTAGACCTTCTTCACAAGTAACCTGAGAGAGGAATTATTCTACAATAAATTATATATTAAACTGATAGAACAATTCAATAAGCTAACCTAATTTAGAAGTTTTTATGTTTATGTCATGTGAAATAGATGTACTAACTAAACTTGGTAAAGATGAAATTAATAACAATTTAGGTATAGGTAATTAATAAACATTGTAAAAAAAAAACATTTTTCTTAGTTTTAAGATGCTGATTATAAATTAGCTAATAGAGAAAAGTGTGTGGTAAAATTGTTATTTCTATAAAGGTATTCTTATTAGTATACTTTTTTTTATGCAAACAATAGCCAATATGCATATTATAGTCTGATATAGATGTGACTATTCTAGAAACATTACCAGTTACAATAGCAATAGCTTAGAGATCACTTTCTAAATTAAAATTGATACAAAATAACCTAAAGATTTGGTACATTAAATCAGGAAAAAACAAAAAAATTAGCAAAACTATGAATTGAACTTGAAATACAAAACGAAATGGGCCTTATATTATTGACACTGTTTTTGGGTTGATTATCGACCGGCTCGGTATAACCGCATACTCTCACAGCGATAAGTGGTGTAATCGAACCACCACCCTCCTCATCACTCCGCACCACAACAATTATTTATATGAATATTAAAAATATTAATAATTAGATTATATAATTTAATATTATAGATATATTTCGTGAAATTGATTTTTGTTTTAAATGCACTGAAACAGTGAAACATACAACAGCACAGTGTTACAGGTTTACAACTTGCAGTTAACTGTCTTTGGTAAATTTATTTATTTTTAAATTTTAGTTAACTGTTGCAATAATTAAAGATGTAAGTTATAGAGATTGTAATAATATTAATAATTGGGTTTGATTGTCATAATACTTTTTCAATAGGTACATAAATTGTATTTTTCAAATTAGGTTAAAAGGCAACAATATAAAATGCCAAGAAATCGTGATAAATATAAGAAATATTTATTAAGAAATGAAAAAATAGCAAAAACAGCCTAAATAAAGTGACATGCTGATGTTAGGTTGCCTACCCACTCCATTCCATTTGCATTAGAAAATAAATGTTTAAAATACTAATTACTTATTAATGTTTTGGTTAAATCTTTAGAAGGACATATTAGTCCGGAAATTAAATGGGCGAAATGTAATTTGCCGAAATCCAAAATTATAGAAAGTAATTTCCCGGAACGTATTGTTCCGGGATACAAACTTCAAAAGCGATATTTGGCCGGAACATATTATGGCAACCCGTATAATAAATTGCCTATACAAAACTCCTTTAAAACAAGACAATTATATTCCTCCAAATACCTTGTACTTTATAATGTTATGTTTAGTTATTGTATAGTTTACATAATGAATTGTATAGAGGCCCTGGCAAAACAAAGCCGAAAAAATGTGTTACAATGAATTATAGATTTACATTATATATTGGTAGGTTAGCCCAGTCTGACTCATCATTAATGTCGCACTCGGTGAATTTGCTTAGGTTAGTAGAACAAATGATTGATGTAATTTACAGTATTTGAGTCAGAACCACGGATTAGCTGAGCCCGAATAGCAAAGTAGAGATTATCGGGCAACAGCCTCTCTACAATTTTTCTTAATCAACATTTTATTCTAATTTACTATAAGTTAAATAAACTATACATTATAGACAAGTTATACCAATCAAATATCACCTTGATTTAATAATTAATTGAATTGGGCAACTTGGACTCCTCTACTTCTGTGATATTCAATAAACTACCTTTAAGAACAGTGTTACTCAGGTTATGATGTACTGAATAACAATTAACAACTAGCATTGTTGTAACAATTTTATTATCTTTCAATATCCTGATATGGAAGTAATGGAAGTCCAAATAGAATGTCTAAGCTTTGTAGTGCAAATTTATTATTATTTATTTGCCTATAATAACCTTTTTTCTTCATATTTTTGAAAACGTCCCACAAAAAAAGAAAAATGTACTACACGATTTATACTATAAATACTAAGCATATATTGTTACAACAAAAACTTCTAGGCGTTACTTGATTATTGTGAAACCAGCAACCAAATGTTCGAGCTTCAGAGAAATATGAATATAAAACCTCCCTAAGAGCAGATTCATAATCATTAATGATGATTCAATGTGTTCAATAAAATATTATCTTTGACATACCGAAACACTCTGTCATATGTATTTTTCGATTTTGATTCCATCAATGCAAATATAATTGGAATTGACTATAAATGAATTAATTATTGAAGGTTTATTTAATCATTTTTATAATTTTACTACAAAATACTTACATTATTTTGTAGCAATGGTATGTAGGTACGCTCAATAATTGATAGCCCATGTTTACTAGTACAACTTTGAATGTAGCATCTGCATGAAGCTCCCCAATTTCATATTTTAATTTCCACTAATATGTTATATTAAGACTGGACATACAAATATTATTCATGTTTCACCAATCACCATCATCGAAAATTTGAATATCTACAAAAAAAAATTTACTTAGTCAAAAAGCCATTTTTATAAACATTAAAAATTCAAATGCTGACAAAATTCCTCAAAATTCAATCTCCACTCAGAATCGTTTTTCCTATTCAATGATTTTTATCACTATTTGGTATGGTTTTACAGTGATTTTTTTTATTATTTTTATTTTTTTGTCATCACATAATATGGAATAATAAAAAATGCTTCAACCTTCAACACTGAGGGCATTTAATTACTGCTTTTCTTACAAGTTTTTTGGAAAATTATTATTTTTTTTAATGACTTATGATAATATTTTAGTTTTGCTCGTTCTGCAGTCTAACCTGTACGGCGTACAGCCAATTCAGTTATGAATTCAGTCTGACTTAACTTATTTTCTTGAATGATATATTTAAGTGTTCTTGAGTAATATATTTAAATATTTTTTGATAATCGTTAGTATCCTTTTATTATTTAATATGGGTACTATAACAAAATAAATAAACGTGGAAAAAAGAATATTTTGAAGAAAAAATTTAATACTGCTACCATTACAAGACATCCTCTTGCATCCTCCACTCATTTTTTTCTCACTCACCAAAGCGTACATAGCACATTTTACAGTTCACAATGTTCACAGTTCACAATGATTATAATTTATAATTTATAAAATAAGAGTAAAATTACCTTTTATAAAATTTAAAGGTAAGATAAGTGTCTATTTTTGATTGATATCTGTTTCAAGTGATTATTGTTATGAACATTATTATTTATTATTATATACGAAAAAAAAAATCTTAATTTAATAATAAATTCTTATATGGAAAACTAAGTAGTTACTTTTGAGAGTATACCTATCCACAGTAGGTACAAAAGTAAAATGAAGTCATGAATTTTAGGATAAAAAAATGCATAGGTACTATTTTATCATTTTTATATTTTTTTTTTTACCTATTATATTACATATTATTTTTATTGAACTCTTAATAACGATTTACCTTAAATATAGAAACATAATAAAATTTATTCACTTCTTACTTGTTTTATATTATATGTTAATCGAATCGCTATTCAGTGTTCATAATAAATAAATGTACTTACATTGAAAACGGTACATGCAGCTCTTGTTTTCTGATAAACTAATATTTTTTTCCTTTAAATATTATGAATACGTAGCACCCGCACGTGTTGTCTCCAGGCATAGCACATTTTTGTTCGCTAGTTTCAATAGTGTTACGATATTTTAATTTGGTTAATTATTAAGTAAATTATGAACATTTTCAAATATTAATACTTTAGATACTCATAATTCAATTGTAAATTAAAATACCGTAACAAACAACGAACGAACACAGGTAATGTTTTTACCAAAAAGTTTGTTGATATTTATTGACAAAATTCGTAAAAACCACAAACTTTTCCAAATTATTTAGTAGGCAGAAAGTTAAAAATTGCATACAATATTTAACTGTTATAATTAAGAATTGAAAATTTAAATTAAGGTTTCTCATAAATAGGTACTTTCGTATGGTTTATGACGTGTAATGTTTTGGGCAAAATATACTTGTTTATGTCTACGATGTAACAGTATATCATTATATTTTATAAGAAAATAGTTTTCGAGTAATATTTTTTTTTTCATTGTGTTCCAGACATTTATAATTTAAAGTGATACATTTTTATTATTATTTAGGTTCTAACTGTTTAATGTTGAAAGTGCCTAAAAATATTTAAATATATTTCATTTTTTCTGAAATAATCTAAAATATTATTATGAGTATATATTATATACGTATAGAATACGTATGCAGTTACTTAATGCAATCAATTATAAGTATAACATATTTCGTGGTACTTAAATGTAAAACACAAAACGGCAAAGTATAAAGATAATATATTTTAAAATAGGTAGGTACAATTTACATCGGTACTATAATAAGTATATTTTAATATAGAAAAGTAATATACTTATATTTTTTTTAATGTAACAAATTTAATAATACTTCTATAAATGTAGTCAAATATTATAATATGTTAATAACCGTGTTATAAACATAAATATATGTTTATGGGCCAGCTACAACTTTTTTTTATTACAGATTTTATTAAATTCCTAACAACATGTAGTACATGCTACGAGATATTTTTCCACTGTACCTCAAAACATATCTATGATTCTTCAAATTTTTCTGAAGGTGAAAAATTAGTAAATCTAATAAAATGCTACTCATAATATGTACGAAAAACGGGCAAAATTTTTAAATAAAACTGTAATGTATTCAAAAAACTAAAAAGTTATATACTACCTGATTTAGATATTGGGCTGGGCATAGTGGTTTTGTATCAAATATTGAAATATCGTTGACGACCTTTTCAGTATCTGCATTCTACACTGTATATTAAATCACTTATTTTGCTCTAATCATATACTTACTCGTTTAAATGATTGAACTGGTAGTATTTGCGAAACGGCGCTTATCTCAATTAGGGATTAAAAACGCCTTTACACTGTGAATAAATTAGAAATTATATAATTACAAATTACTCTTTTCTTTTTAGGTTTAAATGTTTGCTGTATTTTTTATAATAATTAGTTTTTAATTATACTATATTGGTGTTACCTATAATAATTTTCGTCTCATGTGGCTTGATAGAAGTTAAATAATTGCATAAGACGACTTACAATGAATAATATTTGTTAAAATAGTTCACAAATTAATAATATACCTATTTGCCCGAGACGACTTGCATTGAATACTACAAAATAAATACTATACTCTGTTCAATGAGAGAACATACCAGATCTGCTCACGTAGAATGAAGTCTGTCAACAGAACCGACCATCGTATCCCCTGCATACGTCCTAATTTTGCGGACGACGACCAACCGCAATGCACAAGAAAAAATATGTAATCGGCTGTTTAACGGCATCTCTACGACTGTGTGCCACTTATGACTTATCGATAATATGGTGGGTGATGCGCAGACCCAACTAGTTATCGTTTTCACGCCGCATGTTCTCTCAAGGGGCAGAGTATAATATTACTACTACTACAAATAATAGTTAGGAATAATAACGGCACTTCTGCCGATTACATGTATGCCATTTTTCAAATAGCTGGCTTTTCGCCTACGCTACCGATTTGAGACGAGTATTTCATAAACAAAAGAATATATTTTCAATTTATATTAAACTATTATTATACTTAACTACTAGATTGATTTCACAACAATTTAAGATATTAAATATAGAACAAACAAACAAAAAACATTTCAATACAATTTAAGAGGTAGAGATGTCTTCGAAGTCTTCATCGTTTGGAGCGGAACAAAGACCACCTTTACTATTGGATGTCAAAATTCCTTCCCCATTGAATTAGGTAAGTACTCTAACTACTCTAGTCTCTCCATTAGTGCGGTGTACAGCTGTAATTCTGACCAACAGCCAACTTAGTATTGGATGATTATCATCCTCCCTTCAATATAGCCAAATCACTTTCATTGGAATGACAGGCGACAGCTTAGACTTTTAAAGTGTGCCATATGCCCCACTTGTGGAGCTAAGATTTTTTTATTTTCATTTGTCGATTAAAAATTTGGAAATTTAATTTAAAATGCATAATAAATTGTTCTTATACAAATTAAAAATTGATTTTACATATTTTGATGTGTGTTTTAAGTTTTAAATTTTGTTAAGGTCCCTAAAAATCTTAACATTTAGCAAATTAAGTTATATCAAGTTAAGATAATCATTTTTAATACCCAAAAATTTAAAATGGAATACTTAAGTTATTCTTACACGAATAGTTACAAAATGTATTTAAACGCAGTTATTTACATTTTTTTATAAACTCTCAGCCCTTATAGTTTAGTTTCTAAAATGTAAATTAGGTAACGATCTGTTGTTTATCTAACAATTTTAACGAAGAAAACTTATCCACTTCCCTTGTTTTCCATTTTATACACAATGGAATTTGCTAAAAAAATGTAGCCTAATTTAAAGCAACTTATACCATGTAATTAATTAGAACGGTGTATGGTTAACCTAACCTAACCTAGCCTTATAAATGAATAACAATTTAGTATGATATGATATAATAATAACTAATAGTCATATTATAATGTATGCGATATTTTAACCAACAATTAGTTTAACGTTCCCATTATTTTAAGTTTGAAATTCATAAAAATAATGGAATTTTATACAATAATAACTTTATGTATTTTAATGATATCAACAATTTAAATTTGTTTTGTATAGGTAGTCAAAATGTCAAATTTTACCTTTTTATTTTAAAAATGTTGTTTATTTTGTATAAGAATAGGAAATCATCGACGAATATAAATTAAACTATGAACAAATATATATCAATTTATTGATTTGAAATTACTGATTTTTTTTCATATACTTCTTCAACTTAAAAATGTTTATTGGTTATAAACTTATAACACATCGAAAACGAAATAAAAATACTTAAAAATTTCCAATTTTCCTTAGTTTTTGTTATGTTTTTTTTTGTTTTGAAAATACTAGAAATGTTTGATTTTGACCTCTCAATAGTACCAACTAGATTCAATTTGCTACCGGAAACCAACGATTAAAGTTGAAGATGTTTTATACTTTAGGTAAGTATATCACTGTGTACACTATATAGGTACACACACTCACAATAAAATCCTATGCACTGGGGATATTCCTGAGCGCATGAAAGGACGGTTCATCAGTCATCACCGTTAAGTAACAATTTGTAATCGAAAATAAAAAAATAAAATTTCTAATAGAAATGAATTAATTATTATTATACAAATATATAAGCTGATAAGACAAATTGACTATTATTTATTTATTACCATAGAAACCTTAGGGTCTAAACAGACGACCGAATTTTGCCAACAGACCTTTACTAGGTACCTACTAGACAAGCAATGAGTGTATGGAAAGAGTAATATCGTAGAGGGCACTTTTTGATTACCAACAAGTTTCCTCGTACCCACGGATAGTAGGGCAAGATATTTAGGTATAGACACTCAGATTATTGTATAATTATTTTTATTGAATGTGACGCCCTCGATGGCCGAGAGTACAGTATAATTTATTGTATATTTTATATTATATAAGTTGGAAGTAACATATTAATATGAATAACTAAAAACCTAGTACTTGCACATTTTCATGTAACATAGGTAGTAGAATAATTTTGACGCAAATACGTCTACATCACTTTATTTTTTCGTAAAGACATCACTGAGACATAACCTAACACGGCTGTTATTATTGTCTAGTAGTGTAAGGTCTATGCGTATGCAGTCCGGTTTTGTTTATATGCATATGGTTAGATTGTGGTAAACAGACAGTGACGTTTTTCGCCGACCAATCAGTTCGCCCAATTCGCAGGGCCGGAATACCGGAATATTCACAGCCTCAACATGAAGGTTCAACAGGCCGTAATCTAGGAGGAATAACACTGTGACTACTGACTGGCCGGCAAAATCCGATCACCTGATTGGACGACACTGTCGAGCAAGCTACTCCTAGAGCGCTGTTTGGTGACAAATCCCATAAATCTATTTTACTCTAACGTGCCTAAAAAAGTTTGACTTCAAAAACCCAGCGGCTTGCGTTTATGTCCGTCCAAAAATATTGTGATGTACGTGGCAAAACCAGTGAGTACCCGTTTTGGTACTCATGATGTTTGAGGACAACCCTGTTAAAATAATGTGACAGTCAACGTGATATAATGTATGTATAATGTATACAATACATATATATACATATGTAGGTTCGATTTAATGCAAGCTATTTATTATTTTTCCTTGTGCTGTTTCTAAGAAATAAAATAACTACAAACAGGCGATTGTTTTTTTTAGAAAATAACGTCTGTAGCCGCTTGAAGAAAACATGATAGGCTGTATATATATATAAATCGTTAATCTACTTAATGCAAAAATAACAAAAATAATCTAATTTATAAATCTAATCTCAAATGCATACAAGTTTATGTGCATATGTGTGAATTAATAACTAAATATTTATTATTTAGTAATGGAAGGTATTGAGTATTCATCACATAGGTAGGTACTGAAATTGACTTTTCTTGTCGAAACACCAAGACAGTTTGAAGTCAACACAACAAGACTTAGAGTAGGTCATACTAAAATAATGCATAGTTTCTTAATGGCCAAGGAAGAACTCCCAATATGTACAGCTTGCGAAGTCCAAGTAACGATGAAACACATACTCACCGAACACAGAATATTTCTTGACACCATGAGACTTTTCAAGCTTTCAGAATCAAAAGTCAAAATTCTACAAAATCATCCTCAGTCAACCTTTAACAACATCAAATTCATAATCACCGCCAAACATCTGTTTAAAATCTGATAAACCTCTATAAAAAGTTGGTAATGTATTCAACGTATACATATTTTTAGTTTTAAGTTTAGAGCTGTTAATTGTACACCCATGACACATATAGCTACGGTGCTTTAATATAAAAAAATAATAATAAGTAAGCAATATTTTACACAATAAGTGATATTATTTGCATTTAAACATAGAACAATAAGATACAAAAATGTCAAATAAGCGATTATACATAATACTTATACATATATTAAGTAGGTATATCTTTATTTTATAAATAATAATTGCACTTAAATTTGTTTTATCATAATTATTATCGTTTTCCCCTTTAATCGTAAAAAAAATCGGTTTTAAACTTCCATCACACATCCTAACATTCTTCAAAATGTTAACAAAATTAAGGAATCAATAACATTCAAACTTCTGATATCGGTGTTAATGTAACTATAAGTCTTTAAATAATCTTCTGTAGTTTCTTATTAAAATATAATAATAACACTATGCTACTATATTAACTAGGTATCGTTAGGCTAGTAACGTCAATACTTGTTTATGTGTTAATAATTTATCTTATTAAATTTAATCTAAAATTAAAAGTTGTTCGTTGGTCACAGCATCAATCGAGATCGGCAGGAACGGTTTGGCAATTTTTTTTTAATATTCCAAATAAGGTTTTTACGAGGAAAAAATTTGCCTAAAAATTTGGGAAAAACTGAAACATTTTTCGATGGATTTTAGTGTATTGACACGATTGTTATTGGTTACATACTAATTATTATAATACACTATATAATACCTGAAAATTAAAATTGTATTTATGTATAAATGGTTGCCACTGGTTACATAATATAGGTACATCTAATACTAAAATGTATTGATGGTATATAATAATAATTTTGATACTTGGTAACCATATTTTTCACCCACTTTGGTTAATCCAAAGTTAATAAACTTAAAAAGTACTATATCGTTTTCAATAAAAGTACCAGTTATCAATAGATTTCTTATTTCCTTGAGACTTCAAGTGGACATGACCTCCTATGGTGTGATACGATTGAACAAAGTTCTATTCAAGTTCTGGCGCATTTAAAATTCAATTCTACTACAATCTGTTTTACATTTTTCGATGGTTCTTATAAATTATTCAAAATTTATTCAACAAACACAATTCATGAAAAAAACCCTTGCTTAAGTGGTGCGCTGCACAAAAATAATCTGTCTCCCATCCACATTTCGTTTTGTTATTTTGCCTATCCATTATCATGTTATCTATGTTCACAAGACGCACAATCAAACGGTGGCTAATCATACGTACGATGCTTTATTTGAATTCATTTCTAAGTCCTAGTTGGATATGCAAATTTCGTACATCGTACACTCGTCTCGTACTAGACAACACATCGGGTATGACGTTCTCTTAAATCGTTATTTCTATCTCTATACTCTACTATCTCTATACTAATAAAAATAAGCGAGTTCTAAGTAGTAGAAGTTTCTAGATTATTAACATTAAGATGATGCCTTATCCGCATGTGTTGTCTCCCTCTTAAAAACGTAAAACAAAGAAAAAACTATTTGAGAACCACTCAAGCTGTAGTCCAAGCTAAGCAATCGAATTTTTACCCTATAAACAAGACAACATTTACTGTGAACATCGTCTTTATTGTTTCGATATTACAAATGCGAGGAAAATTATTATTGTTAAAAAATCATTATTTTAAACTTGAATAACTTTTTTTGCATTTGTGATATCGAAAAAATCAAAACGATATTGGAGTTGTAGTTTGAGTGGTTCTATTTCAAGTAAAACAGTTTTTGTTATGTTGTACGTTTGTGAGACGGAGACAACACATAGTGTCTTCTTAAGTAATTTATTTATTACTCTAGTTGGAGTGAAATATGGTTAAATGGTTTTTCAAGATATACTTAATTAAAGAGTTAATTGTGGTGTTTAATGATGTAAAATGGGATTTAAAAGTACCACCCCATATGATTATACTGTACTAAATTAACTAAATTATAGAATTTAAAGAAATATACACTGTCCTTAAAACTTTTGCATCGAATATTTTCTCAAGCGCTTTAAAGATATAAAAAAATTCCTTTACTAAGATGATTAAATGTTCAGTATGGTATTTAAAATTTAGTTTATTAACATAAATCAAACCTAGATATTTTATTTTGATAGGTAATTCTTTTATTTCAATACAATTACAATAATTTTGTGTTTACAATAACTATAATGAAAAAATAACTTATAGTTTTTAATAATATTATTGTAATAAATATTACATTTTAGAAAATTAGGCTTGCTTACATTTCTGTGCCAAATAATTGTTATCAAATTACTATTTGATTAATTTAATTTAATTATTATCTAATTTGAATAATAATTAATTTGGTTTCTTCTTTAATAACACTAGAGTGTCGTCCACATAATAAATTATTTTTCCTTCCATTAATATAAATTATAGATAGTAATGACCCTAAAACTGTTCCTTCAGGTACAGAGTGAGTAAGAATCGAATGTTTATGATTTGCTTTTTTATTTTTACTATTTGAGTTCTTCTACTAAGATATGATTCAAATAGATCTTTTGCCAAGTCTCATATTTAAGCATCCTCGGTATTTCAGTATACCAGTAACGGTGTTATTAAAATATATTGAAAAAAGGGTACATATTTTACCACCCAAACAAAATAAGTTCTACTCATGCCCGAGGGCACAACAACAAAAACTGGGCTCTCCTCTATGCTGTACCAAAGGCGTACATAAAATAAGTGTCGTCGATTGGTGGACTTGAGCCCATTGGTTAAGAATCACTATTGCACGTACACCTAAAATAAGGTTTTATGATGAGAGTACGTTGTATTACAATTCACCCAACTCTGGCTGTCACAATACTTTATTTTAACAGCCCCTTAAATTTCAATGATATTTGTACTACCTAATTAATTAGCATGAAATAGTATGAATCTATGCAGGTTTACCTATTACCTAGTGTTTACATTCTGGCGGAATATATTATACCTATACATCATTACAAAATATGAATTAAGAAATACAACACATCTGTGTAACAAATACTTATGACCAGGCCGGAAAACTTAATGCATTTGCATATTTCTTAGGAATAGCTGCATATTAAAAATCTGATTTAATAAAAATTAGTTTCATTGTACATACAATCTACATACAACAATTTATGTTGAATATTTTTGCATATTCAACTAACTTTACACGATTTTGCTTATTTAAATAGGTATTTGAAACTTATAAATGCATATTGTGTTAGTAAATAAAGACGTCATGTCGTTGTTAATATGCCTAAAGAGAAAACATCTTTAAGTAGTCATTTACATACGTTCGTGGCTGAATTTGGTGGAAATGTTTAAGTATTGATTCTAAAATATCGTTTTACAAATATGCAAATATTGAAGAATGACAATCAATTCGGAAAGAAGATTTAATGCATATTAACATGAGTAAAATAAACATATTAACATTTGCTCTATTAATTGATTGATTTATACTTTTATACTTAGGACTGTGAATAATCGAAGAATTTTTCTACAAACAAGATCATCTAACAAAATCTACAAACCAAAACTGAAAAATTAAAATTTATAGGTACTTATTATCTAATTAAAAAATATTTATTAATTTTGTAGGTTTATTAAAATACATAAATACCCATATGTGAATTTTAAAAATAACTTCATATTGTACTGTAAAATACGAGTATTGTTTATTCAAGATTTTTTATGAGTGCATATTATATTGTATACACATATTTAATTATTTTTTAACGCATTAAGTTCCGATCCCTGCTTATAACTAACTCTACCTAATCATTCATATCTAACATTTAATTTAACAACAGTACATTTTCAATTTATTAATTTAATTTTTAATGTAGTTAGCTATATAATTCCTAAAAATAATATATTTTGATTTTATGTCAAAACTTATCAACCATAAACGACAACAGTATTAATACCTACATTACTTTTTACAAAATCAGCTTATCCAATAGTTGCAAGACTGGATATTTTTGTCACTCAAACCATCTAAATGGTTTTGTGTAGTTAAAACGATTAATTAAGAAATCCAAACACCTTTAAGTTAAATTAATAAACACATTTTAATACCACTAATAATAATAATTTTTATAAACGCACTAACCTACAGTAGCAATGGGTCTCGTATTTCGACTGAATTAAAAACTAGATTCATAAAATGACTATAACTATAATAATATGAACTGCCACACCCAAGATTGTAATGTGTCAGCTCAACATTTTTGCTCTAGGGAGATCTGATACTATCGCAATAAATCTTTATTATGATCATATAAAGATAAGTGGAAAATTGACTTTGCTGTAGTATACTAATAATGAATTGAATTAGCAATAACTGCAACAAATCTAGTGAGCTAATGGTTCTTTAAACATGATTTAGTGGCCCATGATTGGTCCATTATTAAATTAATACATTTTTCATGCGACCCTGCATAAGTAACTTAAAATTATAATTATTATTATAATAATATATAAATATTATTTGTTTGTATACATTTATATTATTTATGGGTTTCCACAATTTTACAGCATGCATGCTGAGCATTATACAAATCGACAATCGTGTTTGCTATCAAAATAAGAAAAACTAACATTTTAGATATCAAGACTATTCAATTCATTCTAATTTTTAAACTAACGACGTTAAACGTGATCTGCTGAGAGTAAATTTGCTATGTTAGGAACTTGTAAGACGGAATCAACAAATGCCAATGTAACATCCTCTTAATTAATATAAAATTTATAATAAAATTAATAATTAAACTAATTTTTGTACGTTTTATACCGTTTTGATTTTCGTATTAACATAAAATAACGGAATAGTAGGTTATTGAATAATTAGGTTATAATATTTATTAAAAAAATACCATTGATGAAATTATTAAACTTAAAATAAAATTACATTAATGCGTAGTAATGTGTTTATTTGTGATACACCTATATATTTGATTTGAAAATTTCATCAAACAAATGCGTATTTGAATAAATATTGTTAAACGTGATGTAAATTTGAAAGTTACCCGCTATCACTAGGAAAGTACATAGCATAAAAACCAATGGTCAAAGTGGGATCCCTCCCCTTTTTGAATTGAAAACTTCTTTAGGCGCGTTTAGCACTTTTTGTGGGTACTGAATTGAACTAAGCCTTCACGCTCGGCTTTGTAACGCTCATTTAGGTGAAGTCGGCTCCAGTCGACTAAGCATGTGAGGAACAGTCAGCAGGGCGAGAGAAAATATAGTCGAAGCGTCACTGCCATACTCGCTCAATCAGGCAGAATTGGTTAGGTTAGGTTGTGTTGCTTAGGATGTTACGATGTGTGTGTGTGTGTGTGTGTGTGTGTGTGTGTGTGTGTGTGTGTGTGTGTGTGTTTATATACACAATTATAATTAAGTACATTGTACAAGTTATTAATTTATCAATAAAGAACGCAAAAACTCGTGTTTCGTATTATTAATTTCAATTTGTTGAAGTTTTCACTTCTGTTGTATGGTCTTAAGCACACACATGTTTTATAATTCATATTTCCCATCCCTCCATTTATTTTGTACGACTGTTTAACTGTTTAAGCAATACATAAGAACTACATACATTTTGAAAGACATCCCTCTACTTATTTTGAGCCACTTTGACCACTGCATAAAGTATTAGTACATATAACGATTAAAATTTAGAAGTAAAAAAATAATTAATACATGTTAATATAATATTATGCATTTTTGTGTTTTAAAATTATATTTTCCATGTATAAGTTTTGTTGATTCAATTACACCATCTAATGTTATTCAAAATTTGGATCACAAAAGTTATTTTACTCTCAAAATAATTGACAAACACAGTCCATAACCTACCTAATGGCTAATGATATAATAACTGTTAAGTGATTACATACACAATACTTTTTATACTACCTACATTAGTACTAATTACTTAAATAGTTAAATATTAAATGAATAATGTAATTTATAATTAAATTTTTTTTTTTAATGCTTAGAACGATATTTTCGGAAACTATTATTTTAGAAATTATAGTCATTTCTTTATTAAGAATAATATATAGTTTATAAGGCGGCC
This sequence comes from Myzus persicae, assembly GCF_001856785.1. Lineage (NCBI taxonomy): Eukaryota > Metazoa > Arthropoda > Insecta > Hemiptera > Aphididae > Myzus > Myzus persicae. The sequence goes on from NW_019103632.1 coordinate 269,098, forward strand.
GAAATGTTATGTGACCCACTGCTACTCAACATTAGTGCGTTTTCTATTTCGATCAGCAAATAAAATATTAAATTTGTAAGAATTCCTGTTCCTGAATTTGTTCTTACCTTTAATATATCGAACACTATACATATATTATAGTACCATTGACTTATACACTCCACTTCTTGTTTACTCCATGATTTCATTCTCAGAGTTTAATTTTTTTTTAATATATAATTTTATTATTTGATTTTAACTTTTTTGCATTAAACATTTTTAATTTGTTTCACAGAACACAGTGTACGTCCACATATTTTACGACATAACACCGTTTAGCCTGTCATGGCAAATATCATGACTTTCTACGTTAGGTTAAACTCATGTTTAATATTTATTTTATTCATTTTATTTATTTAAAAAGTCTTATACACTACCGTGGTGTTACAGTGGAATCAAATTGATATCGTACAGCAAATGTAGGTACCAGACGTAGGTACTACCCAGCCCAGCAAACAACGCTCAAAGCAACAATATTATAATACTATATTTAAATTTATTGTTCATTAATTATTTATTTTATTATTTTGATCGTCACTTCACAACGGATTAAACTCAAAATTGCAACTCAAATATTTGTACCAGACATACCGACCGGCTCTCCAAGGCAGTCTCAACCATCACGGATTGTAGATGCAATGACATACAAGGGATCTACGAACTAGGGTGGCCATATCAGTGACCAAGATTGTCTCGATGTTTTGAAAAATATAGAAAATGTTGACATAAAGAATACATTTGATGGATCATAGAACTGGAGAGAGCATATTGGCGATTAAGATTTTCTTAATGTTTTTGAAAATTTTGAGAATGTTGGATTATATGAAATTCAAGGCAAGATTTCTATTTAACACTGAATATATGACATAGGGAATATGCCATATGCTAAGTAAAGGTTTCATTTTTGTTCAATATTTAGAATATTATTCACCATCGTTAGGCTTCACAGTGAAAATGCTAGAACCTCGATAAATTCTAAAAACTTAATGTATGGAAATAGTTAAGACTTTAGGAAATAGGTTCAGCTCAAAACAGAATACTAGTCAATTAATACTATAAAAATATATCCAATGTGAATAACTATAATATTTTAACCACGTCCGCTAAACGAGATTTAGAAAATATACTTTCGAATGTACTCAATTGGATCGATTAAATTTAGTTAAAAATTGAAGGCTTTAAACAGTAGACCAAATGTGGAAAACTAATGTGAGAATCGTGAACTTTAATTTTCCGCTTAGGTAGTAAATTCAGATTTAAATGATGTGAACTTAAGTCTTAAAGTCGTTTATGTCCGTTGTAAGAATGTAAACACTATGTTGAGTTAGTTCTTAATTGACGATTATTCATTTATCTCCAATGAAATGAGTAGGTATTCCACCATCGACAAACTTACTTTTGTCTATTAACTTGTAGGCAAAACACCTGTGACTGTTCCTGATATGAAAGGTTCAAATGTATTTGGGTAAACATAAGCTTGAACATACTACTTAATGACAACTTGAATAGATGTAGACTTAAATAATTGTACGTTGCTTTATTCAGGAAATGATTTAGTTGACTAAATTAATTGGAAAAAAAAAACAATAGGCTACTTAAAAAAAAAAGAATTTTTATTTAAATTATTTTGATTAAGAATGATCAATTTTCTTACATCCAGAAATATTTATTTTATAAAATTTGATTAATATAGTAGCTCAATTCATTTTAAGGAAAGCAATCAATTTCAGACATATCAAAGAAGCATCTTTTGTACACCCTTTTGGAATTCCGTTTCCTCTGATCCGAAGCAATAACTTCGGTCGTTGGTGAGCCTTTACTGGTGCTGAACTCGTTTGAATTTCTATTTCTTTTTGAACAAATGAAAAAAAAAATACATTTAAGATAAATATTATGGAAAAGCCAACGTATTTAACATTTTTTTTCTGAAAATAAATAATAAATATAAAATACCTAATATAAAAAATAAATATAATATTATTGAGTTATTACGTTATTATTATGTACAGTCCTTATTATTCAACAATATCCCCTTGACTTACGATACTAATTACTTTGACTTCTACATATTTAGCCGCCATCTCTATCACTCATTTGTCATTACTCATGAGTTATTTTAAAGAAGGCTTGGCATTAACGAGTTAAAATGTTAAGTTACTTTTAACTAATTTTTATGATGAAACACTTTTTTTTAACTTAAGAGAAATCGCATGTGTTGTTTCCGTCTTAACAAGATAATGTTGATAATGTTCTTGCCTAAAAGTTTGATAATAGATCAATTTACTCTAATATCAAAACTGACAGCAGACTATTGAAACAGGTGAACGAAAATTTGTTATGTCATACGCGTGTAAGACACAGACAACACAGTGGGTACAACGTCCTCTTAACGAGGTAAAACATGTTTCATTATATATAATATGGCAATATGCAATTCCTCATTAGTTATAATAACCGTAATATAATGTATAAGCCCCATAGAAGTATAGTATATTTTGTTATGAAATAGGTAATTATTATTTTTAAATTTAAAAAAAATTATCTTCAATACTATTTATAGGTTATTTATTAATAAAATGTATTCTAAATACTAGATTGTCATCTGCTGAAATGTTGTACTCAACATTTTTGCCAAACAAAAAGGTTCGACTTTCATTTAAACAGAAATGATTTTTATTTAAATAAATAATAATATTTTATTGGTAATGAGCAGGGCTATGAATTTAATGCATTTTCATGTTTTTTTTGCTACACTTTATAAAAAAATGGATTCGGCCAAAAATTTGTTTTGACTTATTTGTAGTTCAAATACCAAATTTTACTTTGCATATTTTTGGCATATTTCATGGGTTAGGGCATATAAATGCATGTTTTAATAATTTTGTTGTTTAAATGCTTTTTTTCGTAATATTCAGTTTTATCGAAATTATTCTATTTTTACAAACAGTACTCAACAAAAACAAAGGGTTTCAAATTATGTGTAATATTTCAAAAATATTAAATTGTGAAAAAAATGACGTAGATTTAGATATATACCAGAAGATAATTAATAAAATTAATAAAAAAATTATACTAATGAAAAAAATAAAAATAAAAGTTTAATTTTTATAGTTTTTTTTTGCATATTTTAAGAATTTTTAGAGCATATTTTGTCAGATTTTAGTGCATATATGCATGCATATTTAATAGTTTTTAAGTGCATTAAATTCACAGCCCTGGTAATGAGAGTCATTTGCTTGTCAATTGTCATAATATTCTCTTAAACATATAATATTATGACTAGGTGTCACACAACATGCTACTGAAGTTGTGAACGACATGACAGAAGAAGCCAAGCAACTTTATACTTTAGCCTCTAAGTTATAACGATAATTGAACTATTTAAATATAAAAACGGCAATAATGTATGTTATAATATTTTTGATTCTGACAGGAGTGTGAATGTATTGATTTTACAATGACACATTTTTTTTTTCATATTATTTCAAAATATTTTTCTCATTTTGAACTATTTATGGGCATGAAAAATGTTCTTTTTTAAAATGTTTGTCAATTTGCATGTTCATCATTTTGACCAAACTAAAAAATACAAAATACTTTAAAAAAGAGGAATGTCTCTCTGCTGTACTCGGGTGTCTAGAAGGTCGCTGTAATGGATGGTATTACATTTGAATTCAATGAAATCAAATCAACGAAAAACAATTCTGAGCGGAGACGGTATGTCAGTTTAGGATATTTTATTATTTTATATTGTTATTACTTATTAATTATTATTAATATGGTAGCCTAAAATTTGAATTAATATTATTCTTAAATTATCAGTGATGCTTTAAAAATATTATTTATACCTATGTAAAATTGGACTGTTTTGGAACCGAATTACAACAAAATGATAAACGTTATTCTTTGTGTTAATATGCAATTTTGTCTAAATTTGAACTTAAAATGTCTGTAAAAATAATTGTATTCATATATTTTTTAGATTTCTTAGTTACGGAAAAAAATGCTTAAGGGGAAACTTATTTTAAATTTTCACTCTTTAGCTATCATAATTGAACATTTGATACATTTTTAACTACGAAATCATTTTAAATTTTCAACTTGATAAATATATTGTCAACATTTGAACTATAAATGCTTATAAAACAAAATCGTGCCTCTATATTTTTAATAGTTTTCAATTGCTATTGTAACAAGTTATCAAGAGTCTTGGATTTCATTTTCATGCTTTTTTACCCCACCAAACAATTATATTGACATAAATAGAAAAAAAAATGAAAATTGAAAATGTGCGTCAACAGTTTAAAGCGAATCAAAATGTTTTGAACATTTTATAAAATATATGAAGTAGTGAAATAAATATGGTGTAAATTTCAAATGTCTACAGTAATTCGTTTTTGAATTACAACAAAATAAGAAAATCGCTATAAGAGAAATCGAGTGAATATCCAATGTAGTAAAAATATCAACTTCAAACGCTCATAAAAATTTAATTTGACTTTCTTCTAAAAATTTTTTTTTGATAAAGGTAAACAGACTTATTAGGTATCTTGTATTAAACTTTTAAATCTTAGATATAAAAAGAAAATTTTTTATGAATTTCTAACTAAATATAATTTGCTAATTTTCGTGATTTTTACGAATTTTGTCAAAATTCTAAGTTTAAATGCTCATAGAAAATTTCTATGGATTCTCACACAATTTTTTTTTAATTTCCACTTACAAAAACTAACGAGGAATCTCGTATTATATTTACAAGCTTTTTGACTGAGTGAAAATTTTTTAATCGACATAAGCTTAAAAAAAACAAATAATAGAAAGACAAAAATGTTATATGCCTAAAAATAGTTCAATACAAGTCAAAATATTTTGAAAAGTTTACGGTGTATTTAAAACGATAACAAAAATATTCAAAGAAAATATCATGTACCTAGAGTCATTTTGGAGTTAACTAAAAACCAAAATTGATTTTTTCGAAAACTGTTTTTGAGTCCTACCAGAAAAGTTGCCGTTGAAGATAATCGAAGCACTTTTACTGCGAGAAACCATGACGACAGACACAAAAAAAATAATAAATAAATACATTTAAAAACACACATCATTGTAAAATTAATACATTCATCGCTCCGCTCAGAATTTAAAATTGAATATTGAAAATGTCTTTAAATATCTCAAAACGAGCTATGAAAATTATGCTGTTCATAGAATATACACATAATATTGTACAATAATTTGGATCAACAAATGGTTATCATTTTCCGTATTGTAAATCTACTATTGAATATTTTGTAATACCATATTTTGTTGCCTTGGGATTTAATTAAACCTACATTTTTTAATATCATTGAACAATATTGCAAGAGGAACATTCAACAAGATTTGATGATTTTTATAAGCATGACAAAAAAACAAAATTAGTCTAGAATTCATTTCTAGTTGAAATAAATTAAGTCAAGAACAATTTTCAAATGTAATTCATTTAACATTAAAAAAACGAGTTTCTAAAAAATTATTTTCAGGAAGCAACTATTTTGCTGCATTTTTAAAGTTGTCTTCCAGTATCTACATTACCAAGAAACCGACAATTTTCACAAAAAAATATAGAGGCGTTTGCAATTACATTATATGTGAGCAGACGTTTTCGATTATGAAAAAGAGAAAAAACCACAATTCACACATAAATGATGAACGTTTGTAAGTGGATTCCGAGTCTCTACTAAGCTAATATAGAATAATTCACTGATAAGTTGCAGACACAGAATTCTCATTAATTTGTAATTTTACATTTTTCTTAAAAACAATTTTTTTCTGTAATATTTGTATTTTTTATACATATATTTCCATGTAAAACAACTAAATATATAGAAGTAATGCAATAATTAGTATTATATCATAGGTAATTTTTTTTTTTATTTATGTAGCTATCGAAAATTTTTTTAAAAAACATGGCACATATGGTTAATACAAAAGTTGCAGACCACTGGGTCCTAACCTATCTTGTAATTTAATTTATCTTTATAAAGGTCTGTCCTAACACTTCAAACATATTTCAAGATATTAATGCTTAGTCAACATTTGTACTAGGTTTGTACTCTACTGAAGATAAAAGAAAACAGTTTATTATTACATAACATTATATTTTGTTTGGCATTTTAAATGTATTTTTCATAAATATTTTTACTAGATAGTTACCTAATTATTATTAACACAAATTCAAGGGGTCCATTTTAATATAAATTTCTAACACCTTAATAGGCAAGAAGGGACATCGACTTGTTTGGAAAAATCAATAAATTATTATTGTCAAAGTGCTCGAAATATAATGAGTAAAAGTTTTTAAACATCCATAGATAGGTACAAAGTTTCTCAAATTTGGGAGAGGGTATGATAATGGGTATATAGAGATTTGAGTTCCACAACTTCTTATAAAAATGACTAGCAATAGCACCACTATAATATTGAGCACAATATTAAATAACCTACTCATAACATTAGGGCAGTTACTGCTAATATTTCTATACATCGGCTTTACTAAAAAAATATAACTACAATTAAATAATAAAACGATTAGTAGAGAAACGTATTCACTACGAGACTTACATGTTCATTACGCCTTGAGGAGTTTTTGTAGCCATGGCGGCGTCAACATCGTTGCGAGGATTAGAATCTTTTACAAATCTCTCGATCGAACCCTGGACTCCATCTCCTTCTGGAGCACTTCTCCTCAACCTTCACATTATAAAAAATTTAAAACCATGTTCTGTTATCGTTTTATTAATATATTTAACATAGCATTTAACTTGTGGTAATCCAAAAATTGTATTTCTATGTTTTAGAATTATTATATGAGGTAGAATTTAGTTAGAATAATAAAAAGATTTGATCAAAAACTTGGAAAAGTATTATTTTAAGTATGTACTTTCAAGATGTAAATGAACTTAATTTTACAAGTCAATAGGGGGTACAACTATTTTGAGCACAATTCAATGATCTGATCATACATTAGTGCAGTCACTGTTAATATTTCTGTACACCTAATTTACTACAAATATAAAACTACAGTTAAGTAATAAATCGATAAGTATAGAAACATTTTCACTACAAAACTAACCTTTTCGCATTGCCTTGAGAAGATTCTGTAACCACTTCGATTTTAGAATCGTCGAGGCGATTGAAACCCAACATCCACCAGCCGGTCGAACCCAAGCCTCCATCTCCTCCTGGAGACCTTTTCGTCAACCTTAACATTATTAAAAATTTAAAAACATGTTCTGTTATCGTTTTATTAATATATTTAACATAACATTTAACATGTGGTAATCCAAAAATTGTATTTCCATGTT